>NC_056482.1:27398378-27518488 GCF_008729295.1 Plectropomus leopardus
TTATTTTTATTATTAATTTATAATAATTTCTTGCAAAATGTGGGATGTCTCTTGTTAGTTTGGTTTTTGCACTTTTTAGACCTGTTTCCAGGTTTCCTGGCTTCAAATTAAAACACATAGAAGACAAGAAAACAATAAAACGTGCATGTAAAATCAAATCAAATCAGGATAAAAACTGAATGCACAAAAATGCATAACATAAGATGGAAATAAAATAAACCCACTGGCATTATTAATAGAATATATTAAATTAGATATAGTATGTAAAATGCATAAAATGCTGTGAGCTGCTGACTCAGCCATCTCCATGTTGAGAACTGCGCGCAGACAATCCCGACTCAGTCTCTGAATCTTAGATACGCTCTAAATGTCCTGCACTGCTCCTTTAATAGAATGAGTATATAAAGTAAAATATAGTCAAATATTCATTTATTTATTAATTTTTCCTGTATTATTGTTCATGTTTATGAATTTAGGAATAATGCTTGCTTGTGTTTGTAACCTGTCTCTTTCATTTTCTCCCCCAAACCAGCACGGAGTTATAACAACAGAGGACGAGCAGTATTTGATAGAGCCATTAAAGAACATATCCTCCACCACCTCCGGTGAATGGAACCTGGAAGAAGCACAGCAACATGTTATTTATAAAATGTCTGCCATTCCCTCACCACAAGAGCATAGCCAGGAGTTCAGCTGTGGCATTTCAGGTTGGTGAACCTCCATCTGGGTTGGACTCTGTGTGGGTGGAACTGACGTAAAGGAATAACTATACATAGCAGGTTAGAGGAAGCGCTGGTTTGGTTGTAGGCCCAGGTTCTGGTAGACATGACCGGGCCTCTTGTGTGCTATAGTTGCTCCTGGCCTGGACACCTTTCAACCTGTAAGAAAAACTCTCGCTCCAGCTTTCATAAAAAGGCCCTTCAGTGCATAAAGAGCTCTTGGCTCTGACTTTTATAGAAGCACAAATCCTATTTATAGAACCAACAATCATGTTCAGATTTTAAGATTCAAGCAGCTCCGACCAAATGCCGCGTCTGCTGAGATATGACGGATTGGAAAAAGAACCAGGTGGATATTTAGGTATTTGGGCCAAGGTCTTATAAGAAACAGCAAAGGCTGTCATCGCCAGGAAGCCAGCATGCCCTAACATGTACCATCTTATAGCTTTTTCCCAGAGCATCTGGGTCATAAAGCAAAAGCTTTAGCTGCAAGGTTCAAAGGGGCAGATTCCCTCTGTGCATCTAGCATACACAAACCAGCTCTCTCTCAAACAGATCGTCATTTTGAAGTTCATGATTCACTATAATCCTGTGTGGGGTTTTTTCCGCAGACCTCATTAAAAGCAGTGCACCTTGCCAGTACAGTACACCCTCCCCTGTCCACTCGTCCCCCGCGCCCCAAAACGACAGCGAGCAGTCGAACAGCACCCACAGACAGAGGCGCTCCGTCAGCACCGAGCGCTTCGTGGAGACGCTTGTGGTCGCTGACAAAATGATGGTCGGTTACCACGGACGCAAAGACATTGAGCACTACATCTTGTCTGTAATGAATATTGTAAGTTTGATCCTTCTTTTTGGCCACGTTATTGTTTTCTGCCACACTGTTGAACATACAATTACTCCATTGTTGCCTTTGAAACCTGAGCAAAGTGGATTGATTTCTGTCTAAAACAACTTAACACAAATGGCTCAAAAATTTGCACAAAAAAAAAAAAAGGCTGAAAAAAACAGAAAAAAGTGATGAAAATTTTACATTTTATTACACTTTTTCTACAACATAATTTTAAAAATAAGTAAAAATATTTATAAACATAATTTTTGATTGATTTAAATAATTTTTGTAATCATAAAAATGTTCAGTTCATTTTCTTTGTATCTTTTACTAGTTGGTCATTGTTGGGGTTTTTTTTGTTTTTTTCCACATATTTTTAAAAAAATAAACTGAACCAATTAACTGGGGTTTCAAAGGGTTAAAAAGCTTGTGAAAGGCGTTTTAATGCAGAATAAATAAACTGATGTTGATCCAGGTTTCAAAGGGTGAAGTAAACGATTTGAACACTTTTTCCACCGCTGTGACATCTGCAGTGATGTGCTTAATGTTTGGATTGATCAGCAGTCGTGACATATGGACACAATTTGTCTGACTTTGTGTCTTTTCTTCTTTTCTGGAGGTCAGGTTGCCAAACTTTACCGTGATGCCAGTCTAGGAAATGTTGTGAACATTATTGTGACCCGGCTGATTGTTCTGACTGAAGATCAGGTAAGAAAAACTCACCTTTTGGTCATTAATTTCACTAACTTTGAATCATCCCTGCAGTATTATCGCAGTTATTATTACCGTGAGCGCTTTTTATGGTGTCTGTACCTTCACCTGCAGCGAGTGTATAACTGATACGCTTGGCGTGAGTGCGCTGCAGTATTTTATGTGGTTGAAGGGAAGAGAGAAGAGAGACTATTCACCATATGGCCACCACTTCAGATGAAAGATGTTCTCAGGCATCTTCCCTCAGGGAGCCTCGATTGAGGATTTTTACACGCACTGTACATGTGTATGTATGTGATGGGAGAAACAGAGTACCTTCCTAGCATCTGTTTTTTTTTTTTTTTTCTAAAGGGGGTCACAGCGGCTCTTTACGCAGCATCAGGTCCAGGTTTTCATGTAAAGTGGAGCCACATTATGAGTCAATAGGAAGGAAGCACAAGGCTATCAGAAAATACTGTTACAAAACAAACATTTTATGGTGAAAGTGAGTCACTGATGGGCTGCGGAGTTGTTCGGTAATTAATCAGGTTGAAGTCGGCGCTGCATCATCGGCTGGCGATGCAATGGTTTCCTATAGTTGGACCCATTACATTCATTGAAGTAGATGCATTTTGCAGACTCCGCTACAACTTCCTCGACTCCTTCGTCTTCTTTCCATGTCTCCTGCTTTTTGTAATCTTGCAAGTCCTTGTTTGACTCATCTGGCTGTAAATGCTTTTACCTTTACCACAACCAGGGGCGTCGTAGAAGCGGGGTTGGAACTGAAGAACCGAAATTGAAATGAAAAGTTTGGTTTTATTTGCAATTTTCCTCCCTAAGTATTTAATGCTATAACCACCTAAAAATTAACTTAATAAATTGGTTAAAAGACTTTAACACCTGTCATCAACATCTTGCATTCAGATGCTTTTCTTAAGCATTCAAACCTATGAATCCTGAAAATTGATTTTGATTTATTTTGAAAACTTTGGGGGGAAAAAAGCAACGAGCAAAAAAAAAAAAAAAAATTGTAAAAGGTGTCAAAAATTACCTGAAAATTAGTTACAGGGGGATTATTAGCTATTATTAAAAATAGGGAAAAATATCAAGAAAACTGTATTTTCTAAATCTTATAACTAAATATTTAAAATGATGTTACAGATAAATATTTTAATTTCTTTTAAATTATTTTTGATTTTTATTAAATTTTTTCTTCCATTTTTTGTTAATTTTCTTATTGCCTTCTTCCCATGCTTTTGATAGAAATCAAGCCAAATCGCTCAGTTTAGAAAGGGTTAACTCAAAAATTATTTTTATATATCACAGTTATGGTCAGTTCCAGTATATCACGATATATGATACAATACAACAAGGCACAACACAGTATGACAGGATATTATACGATATGATTTGATACAATACAATACAATACGGTACGGTATGGTACGGTGCGATACGATACGATACGGTACGGTACGGTACGGTACGGTACGGTACGGTACGGTACGGTACGAAATGATACGCTACAACCTGATTTGATACTTTGGTACTGAAACAAGGTGTTTTTTTGCTGCGTCATACTGTTATTTTTTCTGTTTATTATTTTTATAATACTGTACCATGTTGCACTGTATTGCATGTGTGTTGTGTTTTGCAGCCTAACCTGGAGATCAACCACCATGCCGACAAGTCTCTGGACAGTTTCTGCAAGTGGCAGAAGTCCATCCTGTCTCACCACAGCGACGGCAACAGCATTCCTGAAAACGGGATGGCTCACCATGACAACGCCGTCCTAATCACCCGGTAAGTTAAGGCTCACATCTTCGGGCATGAACCACAGTTTTGCTATAATGATCCAGCACGAATTTGTGTAATTCAAAGAGTTTCAGTTTATTTTCTCATTTTGGGCAAATACGTTGCAGGTTATTTTCTGCGCTGCTGTTGGATAAAAGCAGTCAGACTGTAGTTGTGTGTATGTTTGGTGGCCAGCAGCTTCAGTGCTGAAACGTCCAGTTTTTGTGCAAAAACGTTACCTGTTAGTGTTAATGGTAATAAAGACCTCAGCACTGGAAATAGAATATGCCGTTTCAGACGTACTGTACCTGTCACACTGCAATTTATGCCGAGGGTGTTACCATAAAACAGCAAAACTCTGTCATTACCTGGAATAGGTTTCATTGTTGCCAGAACTGTTTTGGCCAAATAACCTAGCAACTAAAGTATATATATATCCCCCCCGCCCCCTCTGCCGCTGGTTTTGTCTGCGAGAGGATGGTGTTCTGTGATTGACATGGGCTAAAGCCAAGCTGTTTGACTCTCTGCGCTCTGTACAAAACAGCCTTTCTATCATTAATGCGCTCTTGCTTGTTGTCTGTCAGTTGATGTTCTCCAGCTCCTCTGGCTCCCGTTTTTTATTGGTGGTTTTAGCTTCACTAAGCACCAGCAAAGGCTGCTAAGTAGCGTCTAGATGCAAAAGGTCATGAGGTTCATCCCTGTGATAGACGATGAATGTGGTACCATAAGATACCAAACACCTTAACTCTTTAACAACTGAGCAAACTGGCAGGATTTCTGTGGAAAAACACAACCCAAAAATGAGCCAGAAAGTAGTTGAAAGTGCAAGAAAGTTACCTGAAAATTAGTTAAAATGAAATAAATATGGGTAGATTTGTAGATGTGTCTAAAAGTCGTTTAATACTAAAGTTTAACCTATTTATTCTCTAGTGATTGTGAGTTGCGTACGATAATTTTTCTCATAATACAATAATTTTGAGCCTCTGGTACGATAGTTAAACATTTCTAATCTGGCAGCACTGAGAGGGGGAAAACCGTGGGAGATTTCGAGGTTTTGAGAGCAGAGACTCATCTTGTTGCACATCACACACTGTAAGAACAAAACTGTGAGATCTGTCATTATTTGCCCTAAGTAATTAGTGCTATAACTAATTCAAAACTGGCTGAACAATCGGTTGAAAGACTTAAACACCAGAATCCACATCTTGCATTCAGATGCTTTTCACAAGCATTCAAACCTGTAAAACGATCTTTTGAAAAAATGTGGGGAAAAAAGGCAGTGAGCAAGGTGGCAAGAAATGTACTCCAAATTACAAAAAAAATATAAAAGGTGACGGAAAAATTGCCTGAAAATTAATCGGAGGGGGATTATTAGATATTATTGAAAACATAGGGAAAAGCATCCAGAAAACTGTATTTATAAATCATATAATTCTATTTTTAAAATCATGTTACAGAAAATGAAAATTTTTTTTTTAGCATTTTCTTAAAGTCATTCTTTGTAGTATTTGTTTTCTTTTTTTATTGCTTATTTTCAGGTAATTTTCTTTCTTTCTTTTTGCTAATGTCTTGCAGATATTTTGGCCATTTCTTGCTAAATTTCTCATCTTCAATTTCTCACACCACACACTATAAGAACAAAACTGTTAAATCTCACGTTATTTGTCGTCACGTGTGCGGTCTCTCACATTTTCTAAATCAGTTAAGAATTAAAAAATCTTTTAGCTGTAATTCCTTACAAAAGCTTCAGTTGCTTGCAATGAAATATTGGTGAATATGGAGAAGATGTCGTACTATTCTGAGTAAAAACGAGGCAAAAGTAAGGGAGAGATAATGAGATAATAATCTGTGTGCAGGAGGCGGCAGCTGAGCTCAGAGATGCTAACATTGGAGATAGTATAAATAGCTGATGGTCGCACCAGGAAGCCCTCATTAACCACCATGTCTGGAGGAGCAGTCAGACATTCCTCCCAAAGCTGGAATGCACCTAAAAAACGCTCAGTGTGACTTTTAAGGTGGTCGATGCTGGCAGCTCAGAGGATTTAATATATACTTACGGAATATTTTGTCCCTGGATCGGTAATCTAAGTGAAGTCCATTTACTGATAATTTTTCAAGCACCAAACACTTTGGTTCCAGCTTCTCTGATGTAATGTTTGCAGCTTTTTCTCAGTTTTATGTCCCTTAAAACTAAACATCTTTGTTTTTTAAGATGTGATTTTAAGACAATACCTTGAGCTTTAGGAAAACTTGATGTGACTATTTTCTGACATTTTATAAACCAAATCATTGAAGGTGTAATCTGCAGGATTGTCGATTACTGTTTGTGCGCAGATTAAATCTCATTTGGTGTCTCGCTATATTTGCGTTTTTGTTTTTTTGGGTTTTTTTCTTGGATGCCCGCTGTTTACGGTCTGACACCTGTTCACTACCTCTTAACCCTTTGAAGCTTGATGTTGGGTTAGGGTTAAAGGGTAAAAGGCAATGAGCAACTTAAGACGAAATTACCCAAAAAACAGAAAAAAAAGTAAAAAGTGCAAAAAGTTACCTGAAATTAGAAAATAAACAAAGAAAGAAAAATAAAGTTAGAGAAAAAAAGGAAATGACCTGGAGATAAAGTTAAATATGTAGTGTGTGGACCCTGAAGTAGTGACGAAGGACAAATCTGGACCAGTTGGGGGTGTTGCCTTGATTTGGAGGAATGTGTTGTTTGGCGTCCTGGAAATTAACACACACAACGAAAACCCTCAC
The DNA here is from genome assembly GCF_008729295.1 of Plectropomus leopardus. Lineage (NCBI taxonomy): Eukaryota > Metazoa > Chordata > Actinopteri > Perciformes > Serranidae > Plectropomus > Plectropomus leopardus. Next base: position 27,405,165 of record NC_056482.1, read on the forward strand.
AAAACGTACACAATCTCATTGTTATAATGGCCAAATTCCATATCCATAAATGCAAATTCACGGTATAAGACCATGCTTTGTTGCTTTAACAACGATTTCAAAACTCTACATTCATTCTGCATATGACGCCCTTGTTTTTGTAAATAATCGACTTTTAAAATAAAGAAAAAAAAGACGGGATCAGTTGGGAACCACAGCACTGAAATGAGACTTTTCAGTGTGTCAAAATGTTATATCTGTGAGATTTTCCTGCCATTAGTTTGTGTGTTTGACCTGAATATAATGTCTTTTTGACACATGTAATAATATTATCACGGGGACTGAGGCCTTCTGTTGTTACAACCAGGCTGGTAGGAATCACACGTCGTCGCTGCAGTTAGTATCGGTATATTCTGCTTTTACTGCCTTGTCGTCGTCACTGATCGATGCAGCTCTCCTGCAGGGGTGCACCAGCAGGACCCCCAAAACCTTTTTTCATTAAAATGATCCGTCATGAGGTGACCTCTGAAGCTGTGTCGCTTTGTCGGTCTCTACGTCGGAAAGCATTTCGCATTGTTTGAAATGTCACGTTCAAAAAAAAAAAGAGGGAAATTAAGGAAACAAATCAAAACAAATCCTGAAACGAGGTCACGATCGTACCTCGATGGTTTGCTGCTCCACTGGGAGGCAGGAAGAGAGCGAGAGAAGGGGGAGTTTATGTGGAGAGCGAGGGGGGAGAGAGGGGAAGGAGAATGAAATTTAATTTGCTGTGCCCTTGGTTTTAATAGATTAAAAGCTTTAGGAATGATTGGCTCATTCATTTGAAATGTATGATGTGGCTCAGAGTGTTGGCCTCAGCTCTATTGGATTACCTGTGTGTGAGTTACGGGGGTTAACAGCGCGGACACAGCGCGAGCCTTTATTCTGCGCGCTGGCGAAGTGACATTTTCCTCGAGGCTCGTGCTATAGATGGAGCCAGGTGTTTTCTAGAACCCAAACCTGTCACGGCTTCATTATATGCTGTTGTTATGCTAAAGGTTGAGATTATATCTGGCCAGACTGTGTGATTAAACACGGAAAGAATGGGATGGCAAAGAGCCAGTGGAAGAAAATACTGTACATGTGCAAAAAAAAAGTTAATTTAATTGTTTGTGTTCTCTTTTTTTGCCTGTCCTTAGGTATGACATCTGCACCTACAAGAACAAACCCTGCGGTACTTTAGGTGAGTGGATTTAAGCAGATTTATGTACATTAAAGGGATAGTTTGGATCTTTAGAAATGGGGTTGTATGACGTATTTATCTGTAGTCGGTGTGATACTTTCAGTAGATGTCAGGCTGGAGTTCGACATGGAAGTAATGCCATCTACTGCTGTGGAGGGGTCAACAATTTGTATTTTTGCCACCTTAAAAATCAGTAACAGTTTACGTGTACGTTTTTTTCACCTCTTTACCTTTCTGTCCAAGAGTCTGTACTCACAGAAAGGCCAGAAACAGCTTCAGTTCCCCATTTTTTTCTCTCAAGTTTTAACAGCCATGAAAAACCTGGAAATGTCATGAAATTTGCAAATATCAAAGTAAAATACAGTGAACGTTTTGGAAAAGTCATGTAATTTTGTTCCACAAGCTGGTATAATATTACATAATGTGATCAAGGACCGTCTGGAATTTTAAAGTCCAATGATAACTTCCGTTTTTACAGTTTTTGGCTGTAATAAATGTGATTTTTCAAGAAAAAAGTCATAATTTTATGAGAATAAAGTCAGAATATTACAAGAATAAAGTTGTAATTTTACGATTTTACGTCGAAAAAGACGTGCCACACAGTCAACCAAGGTTGTGGTGCGACATCGGGGACCGTGGTTGCGAAATATTCCAACTTCTTTCCTCATAATATTACGACTCTTACGACTATTCTTAAAATTACATCTTTATTGTTGTAATATTATGACTTTAATCACAAAATCTAACATTTTTTTTCTTTGACATGGCCCTAATCCTCCGTCGTACAGTCTGACTTTAGCGTACACTTAAACTGATGTTGTTGGGTTTTTTTTAGGTGGCTTAAATACGTTTCGTTGCTGACCCCTTCCACAGCAGCAGGCTGTTTAGCTTCCACGTCAGACTCCCTCCTGCTTCTCCAAACCGGGGGCGTGCCGACCGACATCTACTTCATGTAATACACTGACTATTAAAAAAGAACCAAAACGACCGCACTTAGAAAAAAATCTGAACCATCCCTTTAACGTGTGTTTTCCTGCCAAATTGGTAATCCTAGCTGATGCTGACTTGATGATTCTCTGGTTTTTGGAGTCCATTTTTCTCTTTCTGCCTCCGGAGCGGTTTTCATTTTCACGTCGGGCCTCCGGCGTGTCCTCAGACAAACCTTATTTAGCAGCCTCTTTCAGAGGAACACCAGACGGCTCCTGTGAGACATAATGAGAAGGATGTTTTCACTTGTGTTATTATAGCTCCTCGGCGACTCCCCTCTCTGTCGCTCGAGCCCTGAACCTGGACGTAGCCGCGGTCATCCCCGGTTTTTAAAACTGCTCCTCCAGCCTCAGTTTGTCTAAGGTGTTTACACTTCCAGGGAGAGACGGCGTGTGTTGGGAGGCCGAGGAGGCAGACTGGAGGAGGGGGAGAGTGACAGCAGGAGGAGATGGAGAAGAAGAGGAGGAGTTGAAAAGGAAAATGGAAGGGGAAAAGGACAATTATAGGGAGTGTTAGTATGCAGGAGGGGGATAGAGAGGGTGATATGCTGGTTGTGATGGTATTGGGGGTGGAAAAAGCGACAGCGAGCAGCTCCTCTCTCTCTCCTCTTCAGCTCCTCGTCCCACCCTGAGCCTCCTGCCCGCCCGGCCCTCCTCTCCCCATCTTATCTTTGTTAAAAGCCCCTGCAGGCACCACAGTATATCTTGGAGGTAATATTGTGACTTCAGGGGTGGTTTGACAGATTGACCGCATTCGTCACATTCCCCGGTCGCTTTAATTGCCCTGGCATCTGCTTGACTTCCTCGTTGTCTCCCCCCCCCTCTCCTCTCACCCTCCCCTCCTCTCCTCCCTCTCCTCTCGGGGATCATGCTCCCGGGTCAGATCGCTGGCCTTTAGGGTCGCCGAGTAATCACGGGGCTGGAGATAATACACAGTCCACCCCGGTGTTAAGAAAACAACTCACAATGTGTGTGTGTTTGAGCTCACCCACTTTACTCTCACACACACACACATTCTTAAACTAATCGTAGAGTAGCCTTCCTTTCCCTCCCTCTCCTCCTTCTTTCTTCACCTCCAGGCTCCCTCTTTCCCCGCAGTAATGGTTTCAGTGGCCTCCTGATTTGCGAGTCTATTCTTGTTTAGCCTCTTAGTAAAGAGGATACAAAAGCCACGCCACTTTTAGCTGGGAGGCCGAGAGTTCGTGCAAACTATGCAGGAAAATCTGGAGTGGCGCTGACCACCAAAACACGATCCAAAACAGGTTACGCACAATGAGTGCAAAGAGTGAAAAATGCAGGTGTGTAACATCTGTTGATATCACTCTTTGACTTGCAAAACGTTGTCAGTGCATGCAAAACAAAATTAAAACTTCTCAGTCCACCCAAATATAACATTTTCTCCATTATACCTTGTTGTATCATTGCAGTTTGGGTTTTATTTGCAGAAAGTAGGAGATATCTGCTTCCTTGTCAGTCGAAATAAGTTCTAGTAAAAATTCCTGGTGGTAAATGCATTTCCATCCACCTGTCTTCATGTGTTTTTATAAAAAATACCAGCACAGTCGCCAGACAAAAATGTGTTTTACGTTTCTGTAAACTACAGATACACAGCATTCGATATTTCATATGTATCCGATAAACATTTTTAAAGTGACACAGTTCTGATTACATATATGTGAGCTGACGAGACAGCTGCCAAGCTGCAGACCGCAGATCGAAACCATCAAACAAAATTACGGGTTGTTACTTAGCGCAACAATAGAGCAGTGAAGGGATGACATATTTTTGCAGGCCAACCTGAAAGTGACCATCGCACTGGTTCCCTCGTCAAAAACCTTACGGGATTTTTGAATGGGATTTTCAGTTATCGTCAAAAATAACACGAGTTTATGATACTGGCACGTTTTGTATAGTATGATAATCTTCACTGATGAACACCACTTTTGTGTGTTTTGAAGCGTAAATGAAGCAAAAAACTATTGTTAGGCACAAACTACATCGTGTTTGCATGACTTTAACGTCGCCAGTCGTTTAACTTCTGATTCGATTTAGCGCACACAATCGACAAATATTATAAACAGATAAATCTACAAGTTCAAGTGCGACTCTGTAAAGCTGTAAAGGTGGTGAGTGAGTGAGTTGAATGAGTTTCTGTGTCGGCTGTGATGACGTCTAACGTCCTCGACAAACACTGTAGTCCAATTAAGCCACTTGTTAGCAACCGCCTTTTTTAAAAAGTTCAAAAAATTTAAAAAATGTATTAAGTTTTGTGAAGATTTTTTATAGTGGGTTCTCATTACCTGCCCAAAACATATAAAACAACAAAATTAAAATGTTAATCTCTTCGCACACAGTAATGCACATCCCCCAACACACACACACAGACACACACACACCTGCTTTATGCTGTCATATGATCCACTCTCCAGTCACCTGTAGATGTAATCTGTGAAGAATTGCCTCCTGTCTCCCTATCTGACCTGTCAGCTTTAGGAAAAAAGGACCTGCGACACCTGGATTGTGGAGCGGTTTCAACTTTAAACACCCTCTCCTCCTCTTCCTTTCTCTCCCTTTCTCTCCCTCGTTCTCCCACTTTCAAAACGAGGAAAACATCTTTATTCTCTGACAGGTTTCTGTTGGGGTACGCTGTCGGTGAAGGGGTTCTTATATTCCCCTCCTTGGCTCTCGTTTCAGGCGAGCCCTTGTTACATGAATTGAAATGTGCAAATCTAACCTTTGTCTAGACATTTTCCAGCAGTTGCTGTATTTTGCAAGAAATACATTTTTAAAAAAGGAAGAAAAGGAAAAAAAAAGAGCCGGTGATGCTAAACTGAACTCTCTCTGGTGAACAGGAGATTGCATGTGTGGAATCCCAATTTTATGACCGTGACTCCAAAGAATGCTTCGTCTTGACCCTGTGTTTGTATGTTTGTCTTGCGTGTGTGTGTGTGTGTGTGTGTGTGTGTGTGTGTGTCTAGGCTTGGCCTCGGTGGCTGGAATGTGCGAGCCGGAGAGGAGTTGCAGCATCAATGAAGACATTGGCCTCGGTTCAGCTTTCACCATCGCACACGAGATCGGCCACAAGTGAGTTTTAAGACTTTAAAATAAATACTTCACCCCCAAAATGTCCATTTGTCTATCAATAACTTACCCCCTGTAGAGTTAAATTTTTAAAGGAAACAGCAAGTCTTCTAAGTTTGGCGAAAATGAATGAAAACAGGGGAAATGGCTGCAAAATGCCCAGTATAAGCACATCTAAAACTCAATTAAGCTCTGTAACATCTGTAACTAAGTACTTTGTTAATACTTCAGCCACAAAAGGACCATTTGTATATGAGTCACTCACCCTGTCTTACACTGAATTTGTTAAGCCAAAATCGGACAAAATTCTTGATCAGTTGGATTAAAGACGGTCCACATTTAACAACAGCAAAACTGTTGCAAAACAAACTCTCACACAGCTCGCAAATCTGATTCATCCAGTCAAATGCAAAGTGCTTTGCAAAAAGACAGGCCTTTCTGATGGCTCCACTGACAAACAATAACAGTAATTTTACCTCGCAGAACACAGGAGCTGCTGGTCTACTGACAGACTGAGACAGACAGTTATATTTCCCCGACTGTTCATATTTTCTAAAACTTAAGAACTTTGCACAACATTGGAGAGACCAAGTATGCATTTAAAGGTTTTATGAAATATATCAGGAGGAGACTTAAAAGAAAATTACAATGGCAGTAAAAATAAAAACAGCATATTAAAGTCATTTATCTTGTACTTCTACAAAATCTGTCCATAAAGTTCTTAACATATTTCACCCACCTGGTCCAATGAGAGAAAGTAATCCTTATCATAACATAAATATGTGTGTTTGAAGAGAGCATAGGTAAGTTTGACTTTTAGTTCATTTTTAAACTGAAACATTTTAGCGAGGATGCATGTGTTTGAGAAGAACTGAGCATACGATAATGTTGCTGTTGTTAAACGTGGACCTTGTTAACTTCAATTCATGAAGAATTTTCTCTGTTTTTGGATTCTTTATTCACCATGGAGGCATGCAAGAAAAACAAAGTTTTCTTCACAAATTCAACTTAACACTGGGTGATTTATTGATATACAAATGGTCATGGGGGGGGGTATTTGTTTAAGATCCTAATATTAATTATAAAATTTGACATTGCACTCTGATGAAAATGGAAGTGGTGGGACAAAGCCAGTGCACCTCTAGATTTATTCTTAAAGCTTCACTGTAGACATAAAAGTCTCGGCTTTGAATAATAATTTGTGCCTGATACTGTTTTTCCACAAAAAAAAGTGCATTCAATCTAAAATTGGCCTCCTAACTCATTGCAATGCCACAAATCATGCTGGTACGTCCACGTGTTAAACTCAGATTTAAGGTGAGCGCAGAGAAACTTTCCTCCGTCAGCAGATAAATTCTTCCTTCTTGTGTCAAACTCTGCACATACATCATTCAGCACGGCGAAGTTCAAACATTCAAGTGAAGTAACAGCAAGCAAAACACATTTCGAGTCGCACGTGCGCGAGTCACATTCAACAGTTTTCTTGTTTTTGTATAAATATGATTTACGGTGGTTCAGATCTGTCAAATAAGTGGTGCGGTCAGTCTGCCGCTCTCCTCAGAGGGAAATCACTTGTTACACGTGAGAATTATATTGTTTTTATCAATAAATTTGGATGTATACGGGGATAAAGAGGCACATTTTCAGAGAGTTTTTCCTGGAAGACATTCATACTGTTGCAAGTCGTATTCCTTCTTTTGCTTCCGATCTTAAAATCTTTTATCACATTCTCGACTGTGTGCGCTCTAATAATCGCTCTTAAACAAACATCACTTGCTACTCGAGTTTGCCAGACCTGCATGTAGCCTTTTTTTCCCCCCTGCAGACGTCCTGAACTGTATCTCCACATATTTCCTCATGCAAATGTCAGTGTCTCCACATACCTCTGGCTTTTTCCTCCTGAATATAAAGCAAAATAATGATGATGTATTAGTCTACGTATCCCTCTCGAGAGAGTTCAGCAAGATGGCGATTTCCTTTATTATGTCTCGTGTCTGCTTCTGTTGTGGGGCAGTTGTAAAAATAGTCCCTGCTTCAAGAGGATGTATAAAAAAAACACGCTGCAGCGGGTTTTCGAGCGGGCTGATTTATTTCCAGAGTAGGGTAAAATGTCATAAACGCCAGCCTTAGAAAAACAGGTTCAGGCTGTGCGTTGTGGTCGGGGTTGTTATATACATTAGACCTGATTTGTGCTCCCGGACTGTAAGGAAAAGTAAGCTTTGACATCCTGCCGTAACGTGAGATTTTCCCCTCATATGATATCCAGACAGATAAGGTTTTTTTTTTTTTTAACGAATTGTTAAAATGATTTATTTTCAGTCCTCAGTGCAAAATAAATCCTTGAGCAGCTTTCACAGCAGACCACGAGGTCGGGAGCTGTTTGGGTTTTGGGTCTCTGTGCTCAGCGATTGATGTAAAGCTGGTGACTCTCCCTGCCGGCCTGCTCAGACCTGCAGCTGCTGATTGACAGGCAGCCATCAGAGTGGTGATTAGACCTTTTTTTCGTTTCTGCCGAGCTCCAGACAGGGTTTGACCCTTGACTCCTGGCTCCCCTCCACACAGCTGTTTCAGAGCCACTGAGCTCGATCTTTACAGCCCGGGCCGCAGAGGAGGACGTCCTCCGGCCAGCAACCTGGGCTGTCCACTCTCGCCTCATCTGGACGCAGCCCGGGAGGTGCCATGGATGAAAAAAAATGAATAAATCAAGGCCATATTTAACCAAACCGAGCACTTGAGATGCTATTGCGTGGCCTCATTTTACTAAAATGTGGCCTTGCTTTACAAACTGCGATATCGGTTAGCTCTTTTAAACCTGAACGAATTGGCTTGAATTCTTTCAAACACATGGAAATGACCCAAACATTAGCAAGAAATTAGTTAAAAAGTGCAAGAAAATGACCTGAAAATAATTTAAAAAGAAAAAAATTAAATGACCAAGAAAAATGCTTAAAAATTATAATAATTCTGTAACATGATTCTAAAGACGTAATTATGATAATTTGCTATAAATAGTAAAGTTTTTCCTTTTTTCCTCAAGATATCTTTCCTTAGCTTTTTAAAAATAATTTTCTAAATTGCAGTTTGTGGAATATTTCTTAACAAGTTGAGTTTCCGAGTTGGGAAGTCGTTCTTCCAACTGTTGTGTTCATGCGCTTTAAAGTTGTAAAGTGGGACCGACACTGAAGCTACAAAGATGTGTTGCATTTTAATGCTCAGACCGTTTAAACGAGAGGTCGGTAGCTGTTTCAACGTGTGAATTAATTAAAAAGTTTCTTACCATTGACCAAACATTGATTTTCACCTGCCACTTTTTTGCATTTATGACGTCAAGTCGGCAACTCGTGTTTGAAATGATCTCCACGTTGCCGAGTTGTTTCTCCGACATGACAGGCCGTTATTGTGAATTTTCCCAGTGGGAAAGTCGTCACATGAACGCAGCATTAAAATTGGGGTTTGTTTTGTTGATATCCAACCCAGCAGTTTTTTGGGGCCGCACTAAAGTACCTACTTTAAGGCAGGGTCTTATTTCGTCCCTGTAAGAGTTCTTGAAAATTGTCCTAACAGGAGCGATTCCTGCGGTGGAAACAATCATCAACGGGCGAGACCCCGTGAAACTACCCTCGAGTTCCTGCAGTGGAAACGGGACTAATAATCGCTTTTTTTCCCCCTAATAGCTTCCATATCATGTGACCCAGTGACTCCAAACTCATCATACCCAGCTGAACTTTTATTTTGTGTGTTCCAGTTTTGGGATGAACCACGATGGGATTGGGAATTCCTGCGGTACCAAAGGCCACGAGACCGCCAAGCTGATGGCCGCTCACATAACAGCAAACACCAACCCTTTCTCCTGGTCCGCCTGCAGCAAAGACTACATCACCAGCTTTCTCGAGTAAGTGGATGATGGTTGTTTCCTCTGTGTGTGTGTGTGTGTGTGTGTGTCTGTGTGTGTGTAGAGAAAAAGGTGCGTGCCTGTTTTCCAGCTCGCTTGCAGCCGCCTCCTTTTACAACCCGCTGGCCCTTGTGGTGACCCGCTAGGCTGACTTGTATACGAGTCCTTCCCCACTTATTCACATCCATTTCATCACCACGACTCCTGCCAGACCTCCTTGTGGCTGCGGATGATAACCGGGTGCCTTCCACTCTTGCATCCTCGCACCACAAGGCGGGTGATGTTAGAGCTCCTGTGGTCCTCGGTGGTGATGTGCAGGCCAGCTGCCTTCAACCGCTGCTCCTCTGTTTTGTGGATGGCTCAAAGAAGAGAAAAAAACTCAAAGTGCACAAATAAACTGAGGGGTGAAGCGGTGACATTTTGGCAGAATGATTGCTGGCTGAGTAATGCCAGCCTGGCATGGTTAAAAAAAAAAAAAAAACGTACACAGGTTTCTAGTGCAGACGAAGGCCACATCCTCACTGATGCTGTACGTTTTCATTTTATAAGGCTTTTTTTAAAGACTATTTTTATTGCCTTTAATGGACAGGACAGTTCGAGAGGGAAAGGGGGAGAGAGAGAAAGGACAAAGGGGCAAAGGGCTGAGGCTGGAATCGAACCTGCGGCTGCTGTGGCGAGGACACAGCCTCTGTATATGGGGTGCTGCTGTATCCACTTAGCCGCCAGGCGCCCCATTTTAAAATGCTTTTTAAAACAAAAATGACCTCTGTACTCATGAGCACATGTTAAGAAATAATCACCATCCACATTATTATTTTTAAGCAAAAACAGCACATTGCAACCAACGCCGGGACGTCAACAAACGCCAGTGCAGCCACGGATAGTTAGGATTACGGGAAGGAGTCATATGTTATGGTGTAGAGAAAAACAAACATCACATTCAGACGTGAAGTGAACACCGGACTCCTGCATGAAAGTCTGGGGTTTGTTGGACCAGCGCTCCTTATATTACGTTGTTACCGGCAGCTTTTCAACCTGACGCCGCCCTGCCACATATAAAGCGGACGCAACAGGTTTCACCTGTCCATGAATCACGCAAAAGTATCACATTCTGTCTGGCCGTCCAGCGGCGTCTAATAACAAAGCTACCTCAGCTGACGCCATCCAGCGGCATACCACACGGACGCCAAAGGCGCACTTTATTAAATGTTATTATAACAGAAGTGTGTTCAACTTCGTTATGACAGTAGCTACTTTATTTACTGTAAACTGCAGTTCATTCAGTCATTTTGTATTTTACATTAGTTTAAAGGGCATTTAAACATATCGAGATATAATAATCATGTATCGCGATATAAGCTTGAAATATCACAATATTATTTTACAGCCATTTCGCCCGGCCTTATGTGGAACAAAAGGCCAAGATAATAACACCTCAGGACACCTCAAACTGCATATTTTTACTCTTTTTTTTATTTGTTTAACTTTCCCGGAAGCAAAGAAAAGTGGTTAAAACTCTGTTAAAATATCACCATGACAAGTCAGTTTGCCGCATACAGCATTAGAAAATCCGGAAGCTAGACACAGTTTTTGGCATACATGCCAGACGAGCAACTCCATCAACAGCCATCATTTTGGCATCCTGTATCTAAGTATTATTATATATCTATGATGTAGACTCAAGCTGAAATGAGGTCTGGTAAGCCCACTTCTTTTTAGGTCCACAGTCCCGGATCATTTTTACTTTTGGACTTTGTGGTCTTCAACCAAAGTTGACTCATGTCACGTCTCTTTAGGCGGTTTATCTCAAGGCTTTAAGTAACTTTTTCTATATTCAGTAGTACTCCCCAACACCTGCAAATTCCCCTTTAAAGAGATGAGTGTTTGTGGCCTCAAACGAAATCTCTGACACATATTTGACTCGTTGGTCGCCGTGGGTGGAAGCCTGACATTTCTCCGCAGACAGACTGAGCTCTGGGTGGGTTGTGCTTCTGTTGGAAAACTGCTTCATTGTTTAGGAACAACAATCAGAAAGTGGTCAGGATTGTTCCCGCAGACGAGAAACATGCTGCCATTCTTCTTTAACCGTCACAGACTGAGGTCAAGGACTCCTCATCTTTGTAACATTTTGGAGGAACGACGCAGACCTCTCACTGTTTATCCTTGACATTTGAAAAAAATAGCAAAAAACAGCTTGTTTAAAGCTATGATAGGAAAGCTTGCAAAGAGCCACGTTGAGTCTGTGGACAAATGTTACAGTAGACGTAGCTCTGAGTGAGTCACTGCTGTTAAAAAATCAATATTTTTAGTTCAAGAATGGGCGAAATGATTGTATGATGTGAATGCGGTCACTGGAAATAACAAACTCACAGAAAAAAATCACCTAATTCAGCTGTTACTATGACATTTCCAAAGTTTTTTTTTCATTTTTAAGCATTTTTTTAACTCATTGTTTTGGTTTTGCAACTTAACTGTTTTGATAGACTCTCATGACGCCCACCAACCTTATTTCCAGCAGCAGCACGCAGCTGCTTAAAAGAAATGGATGCTGCGTTTTCTCTCAACTCTAGTGAGTGTTTAAGTGCATTTCAGCACTTAACCGTTTTTGTTCACTGAGCGAAAAAGCTCGGCTTCAACAATTTCACAGACAAATTCGATTCCAAACTTTTGCATGATCCGCTTAACTTTTGAAGTTATGTGATGCAGTAAGACCTCCTGCTGCATCATGAGGGAGCCACTTCCTTCATCATGTGACCTATAAAAGTGAAAAAAGTGTTTTCATTGCTGTTTTGCAAAATGTGACTTGCCTAAAATACCACCTCATGCAAACGTGAAAACTTTTTTGTGATAAATGGGTGTTTTTTCAAAGTTTGCGTGTTTCCTTTAGGCGTATTTTATATTCGCATTCTCAATTTGTGCAGTTTGAGGGTTAATGGAAACCCGTCTGGTGTGTCCTAATATGCATGCTTGTGTGTAATAGTGTGCATTTTCAATTCAACAGAGACAGTAAAAACATCATCAAAGTATTATCTTTTATTACAATCTGGATAATAGAGCGTATTTATTTAGACTTACAAGAGTGAATGTCAAACTGCTTCACACACACACACACACACACACACACATACACACAGAAAAGTAATCCATTTTCTCCGTACAGTTCAGCTTAATTGCTCATCACTTGCAAATCCTAATATACAATCGTGTGGTGAAGTATCAGTTGGATGCGCTGCAAGTCTGCGGTGTGCCTGTGCCTGTGTGTGTGTGTGTGTGTGTGTGTGTGTGTGTGTGTGTGTGTGTGTATGTGTGTGTGTGTGTGTGTGTGCGTGCGCGTGTCTTTCTGTTTGTGTATTCATGTTTAGTTAGCGAGGCCCTCCAAGAAAGCCGATAATAGCCGCCGTGGTTGTCAGATGATGTTTCCGGCTGAAAGCTGTTAGAGGAGGGTTAGTGAACAGCACTTGTGACAGAGATGACAGTATTATGTGCCAGCTTCCAACTGGGACACAAAGAGCTGCTTCTCTGCCGCTCCGTCGGGTTCCTGTCCAGTTTCTGGCTCCGGTCTCTGAAGATGACCAAAATTGTGCTCCAAAAAAGTTGTTTTGCTTCGTTTCCAAGCAGAATCAAGTACAGCTCAGCCTGTATTATACTCCTATTTGTTCTTTAGTTTTTGCTTCTCATTTTGGTTTTATTGCCTTTAGCTTTTATGCTTCTTACAAAAGCTTTTCTGTCTGTAAACTCCAATTATCCTCCCTTTCTCTCCCTCAATCAGAGTTTTGGATATCGCGCATGCATCTCCGAGCCAAGTAAACAACTTTGGCTGCGGTGTTGGCCTAGATTCACCATCTTGCTGGAGCAATATGTGGCGCTTTGTTTGGGATTTTTAGGAATGGTTTATGAATGCACTCACAGTTCAGTCATAGTTTATTCTCCTGAGTCTGCACGCCAGTTTGTTATAAACGTTAAAAGCCAGGCTGTTTGGGGTTTATTAAACTCTCCGAGACTGCATATAATCTACGACTTATGATAATTGTTAGGTTAGTGTGATTTAATCACGCTGCTGGTTGGATACAATCAGCACGGTTAATATCCACACGGTGTCAGAGTTCAGGGTTCGTTGATGTTCTCGCTTATTAGGGGATATTTCCGCTCAGCATAATGAATTTGGCTGAATCCAGCAGACAGGAAGCCTTTGCGACGATGTCAAATAATAAGCCTCTATGTTTAAACTTTGACTATTTTGTCTCTCTCCAAACCAATAAATAGTGAGGCTTGCCCTCAGTGCACAGGGAGTCCTCAGAGACCGTCTCTCTCTGTGTCACGATGAGAGCGTCCTCCGACGAACAAGAGCCAAAAAACGGGATTATTCCATTCAGTAACTGAGAACAGGGGAAAGAAAGCAAGAATTTGTAACATTTAAGTTCTACTTAAAATGCATTTTTATATTTGCCACCCTGGGATGAATTGAATTTAATTAAAATTTAATTAGAATATGTTTAAAAAAGGAAAGAATGAACATATAAACATACACAAACATACAGACATGTGGAAAAAGGAGTGGGAAGAAGTGCAAATCTGCTAAATCATTCTCCATCAGTTAAATTATTAAATTCTCTTAAACTCTATAAACTACTGGATAAATGAGACCTGGATTATACTGCACGAGTTGACTCAGAGTTTTTAAACGGATGTTTTGATATATTTTCTCCTGTTGTTAAGCACAGAACTTTATGACAGTGACCTTCGAGGCACGCAACAAAAACTAATTTTTCTTTGCGAATTCAACGTAACACAGGGTGACTAACTGATACACAAATGATCATTTTTGGGAATCAAGTATTCCTTTAATTTTTACCAGCGAGACACACAGGTGTGCTATATTAATATTCTGGTTGCATCCAGCTCCTCTAAGTTCCAGCCTTCCTTTCACTGTATTTGGACCCAAATCTGCAAATCTGCAAAATCATAAAGCCCAGCTTTACGTTGTTGTTGTCAGCAGGCCTTTCTCTCCTGTCGAGGGATGGCAGGCATTTCACTGCATGTTGCAGCTGCCACATCTGGAAAGAGCACACTGTTACAGTAAATAATTGTATTGGTATTTTGCCTTGAGAAAAGACACTGATTCAGGCAGAAGCAAGCATCAAAACAAAATGCATCTCTGTTTGTTTACTGGCATTTGTGTTTGGTATGATTTTAGTGTCCTAAACATTGGCAAAAGGTCAAAAGAATAATACTTTTTTTAATTTGGTGAGCCAAGTGTCTGCTCTTATTGATGGTGTGAGAAAAGCATCCATAAGCAAAGCATCTCAGTTTAGAAGAAACACCAACAAAAGTATTTTTATTTTTTGTGATACTAGAATACAGAACAGCCAGATGTGTGATTTTTCCTGCAAGTTCTTTGTTGGCACACAAATTTCTAGCTGACAAAACAGACTACATGTAATCCAAACCTCCAAACAACTGATACATAACTTATGGCCCGATAAGGTGCCAGGTGGACCCCCAAACATTTTCAGATTTACAATTATAGTAAATTAATTCACACTGGGAATTATTTTTGTACTTTAAGTATACACAAGGTGCCAGAGTGCATAAAATAGTATCAAATTAGAGTTTGTTTATCAAAAAAAGTGCCAGTGGAGGATCCCCACACTCGCCAACAGACGTCCGAGCTAAGACCCCAGTGTCCTAAAACCTTAGAAATGTCTTAAAATCCTCACAATTCTGGAATCCAAGAAACATCCTTAAATCCTAGAAACGTTCCTAAAATCCTGAAAACATCCTAAAATCCTAAAATATCCTAAAATGCTTAAAACATCTTTAAATCTTAGAAACGTCCTATAATCCTAAAAATGTCTTAAAATGTTCAAAACATCCCTAATCCTTGAAACTTCCTAAAATCCTAGAGATGTTCCTAAAATCCTGGAAACATCCAAAAATCCTAAAATATCCTATAATCCTAAAAATGTCGTAAAATGTTTAAAGCATCCTTAAATCCTAGAAAAATCCCAAAATCCTAGAAATGTCCTACATTCTCAAAAATGTCCTAAAATCCTAGAAGCATCCTTAGATCATAGAAATATCCTGAAATCCTTAAAATGTCCTTAAATCCTAGAAATGTCCTAAAATCCTTGTAATGCCCTAAAATCTTAAAAACATTCTTAAATCCTAGAAATGTCCTAAAGTCCTGGAAACACGAATGGCGCTGCTGTGACTGGCCCCTGGCCTCCTTGCAGACATTGTCCCCGGGCAGATCAGACTGAGTATCCGTGACCTGTGTGTCCCTCGTCTTGTCCCGGCTCTGTGTTGTTTTGGGCTCTTTTGTGGATTCAGGTGAAGCAGCGTCACGCAGGAGAATTTGGAGCCGTATAATCAGAGAGCTCCGCTCCTCTTTGCCTTCTGGTAAAACGTCTCTGCCGCTGCTTTGATGAGGAGGTGTTGATGTGTGATATCAACATTAACTACGTGTCACTGAGCTCTCTGACAAGCCTCCTACAGCCGTAGTTTGGTGTTAAAATGAAATGAGTCAACCAAAACCAGCCAGAGTCTTAAAGAGAAGAGGAGGAGGGGAGACTTTAATCATGGCGTTCTCACTCTGCCATCAGCCGAGGGCAGAAAGGTTTCTTTGTGTAAGAAACAATCCTATTGTAGGTTTGTTTTTTTGACAGCTCAGGTCGGGGGACGTGTCTGGACAATGAACCTCTGAAACGAGACTTCCTGTACCCAACAGTGGCCCCGGGGCAGGTGTACGATGCAGACGAGCAGTGTCGCTTCCAGTATGGAACCTCCTCACGCCAGTGCAAGTATGGGGTAAGAAACCAGCATCTCTCATCCTGTCGTCCTCTCACTGACCCAAACCGATCCCTGTTTCATGTTTTACCTGCTCATTAATGTCTCGTTTTCTAAAATAAGAATCGATGGTAGGGGTGCAAACAAAATGTATTTTTTAACCCGAAGAACAGAATGAAAACAGACTTCATACACACTCCTGCAGTCAGCTGAACTCCCTCTTTACAGTGCTGTCGGGAGTTTTTCGACTTTATCTTTACTGGGAAAATTAACGCTTGAAAACCTGGAACATCAATTTTCTTGAGCTGTTTTCACACGCCTTTAACATGCATTTAAACCTCTGAAACCAGAGCAAATGTGTTTGTTTTCCTCTTAAAACTTGGCAAGAAATGTCCCAATAATTTCAAAATTAGAGAAAAGAAAATGAACTGAAAATTTGTTTGGAGAAATAATAATAATAATAATAATAATGATAATAACAAAAACATGGAGAAGTGTTCAGGATTTTCGAGCTATCTATATATTTATTATTTCAAAAAATATTTATTTGTTTTGTGTGATTTTTTAAAAACCTTTACCTTTTTGGGGGTTTATTATTATTATTTTTATTTATTTATTTATTTATTTTCTTGTCTTGTTTTTGCCAAATATTAGGTAGTTTTCTTGTTACTTCTTCTCCTATTTTTTATTTTTTTAAATCAAGTTAATTTGCTCCGGTTCCAAAGTTTTAAACAAACACATATTTCAATAATTACAACATTTTCCTTTTTAAATTCTCAGTATAGATTTCTTATAGTTGTCAGGATCTGTCAATTAAGAAATTAAGTCCATTACTCTGTTAAAATCATAAATTCTTAGACTTTAAAGGGTTGACTGATCGCTAGAAAATTTATCGACTCTATTTTTGTTATTGATTAATCACATTGCCAAAACAATCATGTGGATTTACTTAATTTATTTGTTTTATGTGACAGTAAAATTGAATAAATTTGGGCTTTGGACTGTTTATCAGACTTTCAAGACGCCACTTTATGCTTTTAGGAACTTTTTTTACAGACCGATCACAAGATTAAAGTTGAAACAGATTGCACAATGTAATGGCTAAAGAATAATGACACTATTGTTTGGATGGTTTTCTAATTATTGCAATTTGTGGGACATTTCTTGCCAAGTTGGTCATTGCCTTTTTCTCTTGATTTAAATCCAGTTTGCTTAAGTTTCAAAGATTTATGCAGCTTATTAAAAGTCTGAACGCAGCACAAGAAAACTGATGTCGATCTAACTTTGAAAGGGTTAATTAAATCTCATCGCCTACATCTCTACACTGTAAAAAATTTAGTTGCTGCCTCAAGTTTTTTAAAAATTTGAATCATTGCAAAATAACCTCAACTTCAATTTTTTGTAGGAAACTTTATATAAAACTGCTTAAAAATGGATAAAAGTGCTGCATAAGTTTTTGTAGATGCAAAAAATGACCCATAACAACAGGCACCATTTAAATTTCTGTTTGAGTTCTGTTTTCCGCGTGTTTAATTGCAGGTGTTGATGTACATTTACAGCATGTTCAGTCCTTAATGGGATGATAACAGTTTTCCTCAGGTTCGTATTTCCTGCTTGAGATTAAAGAGAGGGTAAACACGTGAGGAAGATAACTGTTTTATTATCGTCTGACGACCCGAGCTGGTTCGGAGGTGTCTTTCCACACGTGGCCTTATTCTTCTTTTCAATCTGTAAACATCCTCGACAAAGAGATGAAGGGTTGAAGTCAACACTCCCCTCGTCTGTAACGATAATGATTCACCGGTAATGAGAAAACCTAAAGTGACACAGGCAGTGAAAGACGAAGAACGACCACGAATCCTCAAAGATTTAACCAACAATAACGCGATATTGTTTTGCATTACGTAAATATTTTGGGGAGAAAAAAAAAACGTCCAGAGATTAGCCGAGATCACGGAGTTATTTCATTTCATTGAAAGACAGCAGATTATAACAGGCCCCCAAAATCAAGCCCTGTTATTTTGGCTCCTAAGCTCATAATTGTGGTTTCAGATCAGCATGAAAGACACACATTTATGAGCGGATTGGATTCCAGCACGGACTCGACAGAGCTGCTCTGTAGATCTGAGTTTCAGATCTGTTTCATACAGCCATCTGTGAAAGAGATGCCCTCTGCGACGACCACAGAAATGGATAAAAGGTCTAATGAGTGCAGGAGTCTGGTTTCCGAAGCTGCTGAACTTTTCCACTTTTGGATGAATATTTGTAGCGTTTTCTTATCATTTTGTTCTGCAGCAGAGGAGCAGTCATGGGAAACGGGGGGAAGTTTAGCCACAGCATATCAAAGTTTATCTCTGATATTACAATAAATTATCTCACATTGTAGTTTGAATATTTCACTGGTAAAACATGTTTGGCTCCGACTGTAAGATAACACAATGATTTGTTGTGTTTTCAACCACAGAAAACTCTAAAATTCTGGCCACAAATCTGCACCACATTCATTCATCTTCAGGACAGGACTTAAATTTACCACCACACATGACCTGGTGGGTCTTGTAAAACTGGGTTAAATTAGGAACAGCAAATGTAGAGCAGTGGTTCCCAACCAGGGGGGCCGAACCCTACAAAGGGTCGCAAGATAAATAATGGGGGCGGAAATTCTGCTGCAAAAAATTAGGTTCTTTTTTTTTTTCTTTTAAATTTTCAGAGTATTGCATACATTCATAACAGTGGCAGGTTGTTTTTTTTTTTTTTAAGTTTTTTTTGTTCAGTGTTGTTTGATTATATGCACGTGATGTGCGGTTTTCTACCCCAAAGTAAAAATATAATATAAATTAAATGTATAATTATAAATGAAAACAGTCAAGATTACCATTGTGTCTATATCATAGACTGAATAAATAATATAATTTTACTGCAACTGGCTAAAAGAAGGCAGATCTCCACCTGCGTGGACAAGTTGGACATACGTCCATCAATAAATGGACTTTCCCGCGGTGCGTATACTGGGACGAGGAGAGTAGTCCAGTTAAATGTAACTGTAGCTCCACTAAACTGTGCATGCTCTCGTACTGACTGGATCCAGTCATTCAGAAGCAAAAATTGACAAAAAAAGAGCAAACCAAAGTCTACATTGCCTTGTATTCAGGGTTCATCACCAAAAAAGGTCATGAACCACTGACGTCGAGTAATACAACAGCAGTCTCTCACTGAATGTGGCCAGTGACGCCTTTGGGAGAATTCAACCAAACTCAAAACTTCTCGCCGCCTTTAAACCGCAGCGTGAGACCGTGTCAGAGGTGGGAAAAGTGACATTTGCGTCAAGAGAGGAAGTTAAGGATGATTTATAGCAATAATTTCGTTTCAGAGAGCACTTCCTCTCCCAGTTAGTCTGTGCTAAAGCTCCCAGTACACACGGGCTGGCCACTGGAAGCTGAAGGTATGAAAAACAAACAACCTTTGATGGCTATATTACAGAGCGCCCCTGCCCCTCTTTTACCGCCAGCTTGTTCTCTCGTAGCGTAAATCCATCAGGCCCACATCCATGTTCGTTAAAGCCCGGGCCGCTGACCTTTTAGCGGGGCCGAGATAGTGAATGGAGCAGCGGGGCGGCTTATTGAAACCAGCTGGCAGAGGGGAGCCGCTGCGACCAGAGAGTGGCAGTTTGCCGCTTTATTTAATCTGGATAGGCTCAGGAGCTGCGGGGCCGTGGCATATTTACTGACCCCGGAGGTCAGAATCTATGCGCCGGATCATAACTCTCTTTCATGGGCCTGCTCCTCTGCCGTACACAATTGTCCTGTAAAAAGCCTTTGAAGTCGAGACAAGGGGGCGACCCAGTTGGGTTTAATGGGAAATCTAATGCAAGGTTGTGCAGAGCTGTCCTTGTAACATGTGTTCACTTTATGGTTTTATTTATTCGGGGGCAACTTAGTGCTGTCTGCCCACTATCTCCCCCTCGCCCGGTAATCTAAATGGATCCTCCTCCTGCTCCAGACTGGAGGACATGATATTTATCCAGAGCGCTCAGTAATACTAAAGATATTTGTTAGGCCTACAAGTCGTCTTTATCTGAGACCTGGGAGGCCTGTTGCTCACTCTTGATTTCCCCTAAGAAGCAGAAATTGGATTTCTTGAACTGATGTCACGGTCCCGTGTGGTCCCGAGGTGAACGTGAGCAAACGTTAGTCATGGTGTTGATCCAGCTGACTCTCCATTTCTCATCAGAGAACATTAACAGCACCCGCTGACCCTTGGCGTATTGCTCAAGATGCACCGTGATCCAAAGCATATGGGCTTTTTAAAGTCAGATGCCTCTCAGCAGCAGCAGCAGCCTCGATGTGGTCTCATCAGCTCCTCTCATCCTCCGATTTGATCTGGAATCATGCAGATTTATAGATGAATTTCCAGTCAGAGCAGGGAGGGAAAACACTAAGAGGAAAACCACCAAAGGCGACTGATAAATCATCCTTGTTCAGTGATCCACCCCCCGACAGTCTGCCGAATTGATTTATTCTGACCAACTTGCTTTTGCCTTCTTTCCTAGGAAGTGTGTAGAGAGCTCTGGTGCCTTAGCAAAAGCAACCGCTGTGTAACCAACAGTATCCCTGCTGCAGAGGGGACCCTGTGCCAGACGGGCAGCATCGAGAAAGGGGTAAGTCATCCAGTGTTTGTCATACATCTAAAAGTCAACCCCCCAAATAACATTTTCTCACTGAGGCCATATGATATCTGTAGGGATAGATTTTAAGATTTTTCTCTGAGCTTTCCGCCATCCTCACCTCTGTCGCCCACATTGTTAGACATTAATACATTTTGAGCTATACCACATCCAGAAACACAGTCGGTCACATATTCGCTCACTGGGTAGGTATTCGGTTTTCAATTTTGGCATTCAAAAATCTTGTTTTTACGCAGCATTTTGTCAGGTGTTGTCTCGGATTTGGAGGTCAACAGCACGAGCATTTATTCTGCCGTAAGCTGTTATTATGTCACAAATATGAAGTCACGTAAAAGCTGTCTCAGTGCTTTTCTTACCCACAACCCTTGAGTCACTTATCAAGTTAAGGCTGGAAGAAAGCGGCCGTATATTGAGTTTAGGAAACACGGTGAAGACGGACCTGAAAATGACTCAAAACTCAAACAGCTCCAAGCACACATCTCCAGGGGAAAGTCCACATTTTGTAACCCATTCACCACCCCTGTCTGCTTCCTCACAAGACCGCTGCTTCCGCATTGCTCACCTGACTGCTGGGAAATATACAAATACAAAAAAAATACAAACAGTTTATGAGAACAGCCTGATTGGGGACAGCCTTAACGACTGCATCCCACAAACTAACAGTGAAGTCCACACACCATATGTGGGGTTGACTAGTTACCATAAACCAAGCATAAAGACACGCACTGCATTATTTATGGGTGTCGCTCTGGGCTTTTGCTGTACAATATGTAATTTGTCATTTTTTACCATTTGGCATATGGAGAAAATACACCATATTTCCACCAGGTCCACTGTCACAATCAATGCTGCTGCTAATGTCCTCTTCTCCCAGGCCGCGATCATCCAAAAAATAAATAAATAAATACATTACTTAGCATGTAGTATATTTAAAATAATTCATTTTTTGTGTTTTTTCATCTAAAAATATACTCAATGAAAGAAGAAAATCATATTAATGTATAAAAAAATGTGTAGCCTGATTTTAAAAAGCAAATTTTGTGTGCAGAGCGATATGAGTCTGAGTATTTTACATCTGACAAAAAAATAATAATGTATAATAATCAATGCTGCTGCTAGTCATTGACATATCCCAGGCTGTGATAATAAAAAAATCATATGGCATTTAAAGGGTTAAAATCCTGAAAATTAATGACTATTTTATTTTTATGATTAGGTCTGATGTTGTTTTAAAAATTAAACTTGATAAAAGTAGAAAATAATGTTTATGTATAATATTTTTTAAAGCTTGATTTTGAAAAGTACGTTTTGTGCACAGAGCGGTATGAGTGTGTGTGATATTAAAGGGTTAACCGAGCAGCTTCTCCTACAGGTTTTTTTTTTTTTTAAATCTAAAATAACAGTGGCACCATGACAATGACCTGGCATTTAAAGGGTTACATTTTTTAAGATTAATGAATATTTGATATTTATGATTAGGTCTGATGTTGGTTTAAAAACTGAACTGAATTAAAGTAGAGAATCATATTTATGTATAACATCTTTTATAGCCTGATTATGAAAAAGGCGAATTTTGTGTGCAGAACAAGTGTGTGTGATATTAAAGTGGAGCCTTAAGGGTTAATTTTTCTTGTTCCTGGTGATGTGAAATAAGCGTGTTAGTACCTCCTCTGTGTGCCTCAGCAGCTAGAGCTACCTCACTGCCTCGACCTGCATCTATTCCTCTCCTCTGGGAAGGCGTGCTACTCCCTGCACTCATGCAACACACACACACGCGCGCACACACACACACACACATAACACACACACACACACACACACCAGGCTTTAGGTCATCAGCCCGCTGTTGATGCCAGCCAGGTTAGGGGAGACAGTTTTAACACGGATTACGGCCGCCATTGTCACCGGATGGTCCGAGGTCTAAAAGGGAAGAATGGGAGAGTGTCACGAGCTGTCACCCGTGATTACCATTAGCTCAGTGGAGCCTTTGAGGACCGGGGCCCACGGACAGGGTCCTGGACAACACAGGGGGCCCCAGGTTGAGCCTGGGGGGCTTTGGAACAGCTTTCGGAGCAGCTTTAGGAGAGCCAGTGGCATACCCTGTCTGCCCTGCCGGGGGACAGCTTCAAAGGAATATGAATGTCAGCCATTTCTCACCCAGCGTGTAATGGAGGGAGGCCCGTCCAACAGGAGCAGGGAGAGAGGGGAGAGAGGGAGGAGAGGGGGGAGAGGGAGGAGAGGAGGGAGAGGAGGGAGAGGAGGGAGAGGGAGGCGGGAGAGAAACTGACCCACAGAGGAGTTTTTTCTGTGCAGACTCACAGATATATACCTCAGCTCCCTCCCCTCTGAGCCTCTGACACTGTCTCCCCACCTCTCTCCTCTAATCTTGTTTGGACAGCGTCTCAGGACGTGAATGAGTAAGTCAGAGAAGGAGGACAGTGGCCCAGCGTAGCCCTCACCTTGACTGTCCCCGTCTCTCTGGGTTCTTAACCTACTGACACAGTTGGAGAGACAAAGGGCCGTCTCTGATCCCCTCTGCAACTCTGAACAGCTTAGCAGCAAGTTAGTTTAAGACGCTCCTCCAACACGGCACGCCGACTTCCGTCCCTCAGCTCTGAAACGTCCTCACGGCACTGAAAACATGAACACAAAAACATGAAAAATATGCAGGACAAGCTGCTCCGTTAACCCTTAAATATTACTCACTCATACCGTTCTGACCACGAAATGTGCTTTTCAAAAATAATATTAATGTATATATTATTTTCTAATTTCATTGAGTTTAAAAAGATTAAATATTCAGAATTTTCAGAATTTTAACCCTTTAAATGCCTTTTTTTTGGGTCACGATGCCACTAAAAAAACACAAAAATGTATTATTTTCAATATACTACATGCAAAGTAGATTTTTTTTTTAAATTTTCACAGGCTGGGATATGTTAACGATTTGCAGCAACATTGATTTGTATACATTATTTTTTTTTGTGCAGTGTCAAAAACTCACACTTTCATTGAGTTTATTGTTTTTAACCAACATCAGTCCTAATCATAAATATCAAATATCCATTAATTTTCAGAATTTTAACCCTTTAAAATGCAGGTTTTTGTCATGATGCCAAAATGAATAGTTACAGAATAATGAAAAATAGGCCTTTATGATCATTTATTTGGAAAAATATTTTAAAAGCTCCTTTTCATGTAGTATTTTGAAAATAATTCATTCTCTGTGGAGGTTTTTTAAGTGAAAAACATAGTGGCATCACAACCAAAACCTGGTATTTAGGGGCTCTAAACTCGAAAAAATGTATGAATATCTGATATTTATGATTAGAACAGATTAAAAAAATGAACTCAATGAAAGTAGAAAATCTTATTAATGTATAAAAAAAATTGTAACCTGATTTTAAAAAGTGCATTTTTAAGTTTGTATCGAATTGAGTAAATGTGAATTTAATTGGTTATGAACCCAACATTTTATTTGTAAAACTATGTTATTTTAATGAGACAGACTTAAAATCGATATCAATTTTCTCGTTTTACTCTCGGAGCAGCAAGAAAACAAGCACATATATTATATATGATAGAAAACACAAACTGAATTGAGTCAGCAGACACATAACAATTAAGTACAGCTATAAAAAATGATGAGTAATCACAAGTTGTGTGTGTGTTTCTGTGTGTGTTTAAAGTGAGACAGAAAGACTGTGTGTGTTTTTGCAGGAAAACTTCATCAGTCAGTTTCTGTATAGTCTACATTTCACTGCACACAGATGCACGCAAATTTATCGAGCGATCAAAACTGTTGGAAAACCGTAAAAGTGACACTGAAGTATTCTGCGCTGTAATGATGTTATCGTGAGTCTTATAAACCGAAGACGCTGAAACAATCGTTAATGTGTCTCAGTGTTTTTGTTGTACAGAAATAACCAAAATTCATCTGTCTCTCTCTCTCCTGTGTGTGTGTGTGTGTGTTTCCGCTCCTCCCCGGGGTCAGTGGTGCTACCAGGGGGAGTGTGTGGCGTTCGGTACCTGGCCTCAGAGTGTGGACGGAGGCTGGGGCCCCTGGTCGACGTGGGGGGAGTGCAGCAGGACCTGCGGGGGCGGTGTGTCCTCCTCCATGAGGCACTGTGACAGCCCAGCGTAAGTAGGCAAAGTAAGCCACAGCAAGCTGAACACACACATCCAGGTCCTGCCTACAGGTGTGTGTGTGTGTGTGTGTGTGTGTGTGTGTGTGTGTGCGCGCGTGTGTGTGTGTGTGCGTGCGTGTGTGCGTGTGTGCGCACATGTGTATGATGTGTGGATGTTATTCCTGAGTGGGAGTAGAGCTCATTAGTCTTTTGGGCAAATTAGTAATCATCAAGCCTCAGTGGCTCTTACTCTACAGCTCTGTGTGATCATGTTTTCTTATGATTTTTAATTTTTTCTAGTTTTTTGTTCCCCGACTCCTGCGGGATGGAACAAAGCGTTTGACTTTTATTTTGTGTTGACTTTGGTGGCTTCTTTGGACAAAAAGTGGTCATATCCATTGATCAATGTTTTATCTCACTATGGTCATATTTCAATGAGCACCGTCACCATTATACCACATACTGCGTACTGAATTAACGGTAACGAACGAGTATACAATTCTCAGTCGAGCGTTCACTGCGTCCTCTGAGATTTTAATACACGTTGTTTTAAGATTGTTTAAAATATGTTCATAAAACATCTTACATTCTGTAAAATCCGTTCCTTGTATTACTAATTTAAAAGGCAGCGCCCCTTCTGCGATTTGAAAATTGCACAAGGCCTTATTGTGACTTTGATAAAATTTCGATCACCTGCTCAGCCCAAGCGTCCACTCTTTTCACAACCGAATGCACGTTGTTGTTTCCAGAACCGTCTGCCCGCAGTTTGTCGTCTAACAAGATGCAATGGATTTTTAGGGCAGTTTGTCCAATAAGCTCACATCTCATATTCAGAAATCCTTGCTGATGTAGTAAACATCCAGATATTTCTCACGTACAAAAAGGATTACATATTATGCAGTTGGAACGTACAGTGCGCTCAATTTCCCATTATGCCTATTACGAAAAGTATGTTAGTATGTGATTTCAAACAGAGCCTGCTCGGGGCTGTAGCAGGAAGATTGTGTTATTTCTTCTAGTCTCGCTGTAACAAGACGCCAGAAGAGGGTTCATTTAAGGTTTCCTGGACAGCACAATCTCCTAATGTAACTAAGCGCAGAAGTATGTCCTCACGCTGTTTGAGACGGACTGATGTAGCATGTGCAATCAGTTAAGACACGGCTCACTCTCGTCTGTAGATTACAGTTTTTGTTTGGAGGCCTCTCTTGTGTCCTCGCGAGACAAATCACCGTCCAGCGCATCTTTGTCTTTGGCAAGTAGATGTTTGTCCTTCTTCCATCGTTGCATTCCTTTGTTTTGGAAGCTGGATATTACGTCAGACACGTCGGGGGAAGACACAAGAGAGAGAGCCAGGGTGAAGCAGAGGGAGAAAGAGGGGGGAGGAGGCGGGAGAGGGCAGCGGCATAATGTGGAACACCTGTGAAAGGTGATCGCTGCCGCTCAGGCATCAGTGCAGAGAGGAGGGAGGCAGAGAAAACACAGCCTCTAACGCATTCATTACTGAGCCTGTTCACAGTTTTGTTGCAGATGAAGTGGAAAAGAAAGGAGGCTAATGAAGGTGAGAGGAAGGACAGACATGATAAGAAAAAGTCACAGATGTAGTAGATGTAGTGCATCAATATTCAATTTATTCTAATTCACAATAGAAATAAAAAGACTCAACCGGGAATTGATTTTATACTTTAATTAAAGTGCAAGATTGTATAAAACAGCATCAGAATAGAGCTTGTTTATTTTTAAAAAAGTGGAGTGGTCCCCCTCATTGTCAACAGAGGTCCTAGCTCATGTCCTGAAATCCCATAAATGTCCTTAAAACCCGAGGAATGTCTTAAAAATCGAGAAATATCTTAAAATCCAAGAAACATCCTAAAATCCTAGAAATATCCTAAAAGTTGAGAAACATCTTAAAATCTGGGGAACATCCTAAAATCCTAGACACATGTTAAAAATACTAGAAATGTCTTAAAATCCTAAATATGTCCTAAAATCCAAGAAATGTCCTAAAATCCTAGAAACATCCTATTATCCTAGAAACCAGCTAAATTCCTAGAGATGTACTAAAATCCTAGAAATGTCCAAAAATCCTAGAAATGTCTTAAAAATCGAGAAAAATATCTTAAAAATCGAGAAATATCTTAAAATCCAAGAAACATCCTAAAATCCAAGAAATGTCCTAAAATCCTAGAAACATCCTATTATCCTAGAAACCAGCTAAATTCCTAGAAATGTGCTAAAATCCTAGAAATGTCCAAAAATCCTAGAAATGTCTTAAAATCTGAGAAACGTCCTAAAATCCTAGAAATGTCTTAAAATCTGAAAAACTTCCTAAAATCCTAGAAATGTGCTAAAATCTGTAAAACATCCTGAAATCCCAGACACGTCCTAAAATTCTAGAAACATCCTATTATCCTAGAAACCAGCTAAATTCCTAGAAATGTGCTAAAATCCTAGAAATGTCCAAAAATCCTAGAAATGTCTTAAAATCTAAAAAACGTCCTAAAATCTTAGAAATGTCTTAAAATCTGAAAAACGTTCTAAAATCCTAGAAATGTCCAAAAAATCCTAGAAATGTCTTAAAATCTAAAAAACGTCCTAAAATCTTAGAAATGTCTTAAAATCTGAAAAACGTTCTAAAATCCTAGAAATGTGCTAAAATCTGTGAAACGTCTTGAAATCCGAGACAAGTCCTAAAATTCTAGAAACATCCTAATATCCAAGAAACATACAAAAATCCAAGAAATGTCCTAAAATCGAAGAAATATTCTACAATTCGAGAAATCCTATATACTAGAAATGTCCTAAAATCCTTCAACACTTATGGCGCTGCTGCGACTGGCCCTCGGCTTTGTTTCATTTTGTAAAAGTGGCCCCTAAAAAAAGCAGGTTGAGTCTCCCGGCTGCAGTGAATGGCTCTGAGGTTACAGACTCGAGTCTCTCTCCCAAATGTCGTGTCTCACTTAAGAGCTCTTAGAGCAGCTTGGATTTCATGAATGAATCATTGGCACACACAAACACACTTTGTCTTCTGGCAGAGACTTCTCGAGGCCTGTTTCATGACCTGCATTCACCAGAATGTGCTCACTACGTCACCAGAGCCGACAGCAGCGCAGTGAGAGAGACAAGCAGAGCAGAGCTTCTCCTCAGAGCACCAAAGTGTCTGAAACAGACACATTTGCAGAGGTGAAAAGTGCCTCCTTTAGACATCTACAGACTACTTTGTGTTAGTTTTAGGTTTAATCAGACTTTGGATGAATTATTTAGAAACACCAGGACGCATCGCTCCATGTCTCATCCAGCCGCTCCTGCTGAGCTCTCATTATTATTACCAGGGGCAGTCGTTATGTTCTGGGGGCCTGGGGCCACAAGCACATTACCTTATTTTCACCCTTTCTGTAACTAGGAATGTTTGGCGAACTGTTGGCATCTAAAGGAGAAGTAGGCCTACTCAAAAGATGTTGGCCTATTATCAGAACAATGTGCTTAAATTTGCCTAAGTTTGTTTAAGATGGAGCTTTTAATTGTTAATTAATGCTGGAAAGTTTAACAAATAGTAATAAATCAGATGTTTATTACACTCCAACACACCATGGTCAAATGAAACTGTGTCAGTGAACTATGAGGGCAAAAAACAAACCACAAAAAAAAAGAAAATGAAAAATAATCGTTCTTTAATCGTAAACAAAGTAAAATGTTCAGTTAATGGTGATAATGTTCATGATATTGATTTTAGGTATGAGGTTCGGACCTTTGCTGGGAGGAAATTTTAGTAACTGGACCTCTGATATGAATTTAGTAGAATAGGTCCTCCAGCCCTAGTCCTGGTGATGTGGTGTTCTACAGTATATTTGTCATGTTCAATGTCTGACAGAAAATGAATATTTAAACCAAAATTAACCTTATGATATCTTCATATCTCACTTAGGAGTAAAAGGGAACCTTTAAGTTAGACAGAAATAGTGATTTGATGTATATCGTGATACATATCGATATCGACTGATATGAAAAAATGACCGTGATAAGACTTTATTTCATATCGCCCAGCCCTATATATAGTAAAGAAAAAGGAGTATTGATGCTTGTTTCAGAGAATGCATGGTCTTGAAAATTTGCCTTAAAAGTCATGGAAAAGTCATGGAAATGTATTGTTAAAAATGTGTTTGAGTCATGATTTGTAAAGTGAGCTGTGGTCTTGACGGATGCTCCGCTCTGGTGTGTAAGGGGACCGAGATAGTCGAGGCAGTCTGACCTGAGATGGATTTGGACTGTCACAGCACGACGGCTGCGCCTCCTCGTTTCTCTCCTGCAGAACATGTTATCTTAGGACGGGCTTTATAAGGAGCATGTTAGCGAGCAGCGCCACATCGCCTTTAAGCTTTCTGACATGTTTTCTTCCTGGAACGAGGGAGAGCAGATGATAAAAACACACGGGCAGTGATTCAATACTCCCCCGGTAACTTTTGTGCTCATTCGTCTCTTTGTCACTTAACAGTTCACGTATTGTTTGTGACATTTTCGCTTGATGATGACAGTTTCAGAGCGGATTTCATGAAAAGCAATTCACAGAGGTTTTTTTTTTTTTTTTTTTTTTTTTTTGAGGTCTGGAGCAAAGCTTTAAACAAATATTTAACATGGCTGCAAGTCGAGATCTCTGTTCAACTATTTCTAGGTGGGCTTTTTTTTCAAGAGGTGAAAATTGAAATAGTTAGGGCCCTGGTGGACGTTTAACCGCAAGTCTTTAAAATAACAGCTGAGAGCAAGCACTGAGTGTTTTCTTTGGAAAACAAACAACATCCCCGACCGCTATTTCATCACACTGACCACACCTTGTCCAGGGAAGTGTGTGTGTGTGTGTGCGTGTGTGTGTGTGTGTGTGTGAGAGAGAGAGAGAGAGAGAGCACCAGATGATATAATGAAAAATACTCACATGCATAAATTGATGTTCATATGTCAGCTATTTTTACATTGATCAGATATTATTTATTAATGTGCCTCCCTTTTTCCTGTTGCTTCTACTTTGGGAGGTTACTTTATTTTAGAAGACTGTTTCCATGTTTCCATTAGCATAATGCTTCATGCAGGAGCTTTTTTTTATTTATAGTTTTTATTATTTTTAGAGATGTAGGCAACATTTGCTAAAGAAAGCATTACCTAGCAGTGCTTAAGAATTGCCCCTTTTAAGGATAACGCATTGAAGGATGTGTAATATTTACAAAGCTAACGTCATAAATTACAAAGTTGGCAATGTAAATCTAAAAAAGGGGAAAAAGCAAAAACAATTAAAAAAAAAACATAACTACAAAACAAAAAAAAGAGAAAGATTAAAAAGACTTTAAAAGGAAAAGCCTAATAGATTTATTCTTTTTTAGTCTCTTTCATTTCAATATGTGGTCATTAAGTATTTCAAATGCATTTTACCTGCTGAGGTGTCCTCGTATGGAGGAGGATTAGTGCCATGCTAAAGGAAAAAAGCCAACTTTCCCAGTTGCCAAGTTATGGTTGACGTTAACGCTTTGAAATCTGGATCAACATCAGTTTTCTTGAGCTGCATTCAGTCGCCTTTCACAAGCTGTTTAACCCTTTGAAACTTGAGCAAATTGGTTTGACTTCTATGGGGGGAAAAGATGGGGTCAAAAGGCAATGAACAAATGGATAAGAAATGTCCAACAAATTGCTAGAAATTAGTAAAAAGTGACATGAAAAGGACCTGAAAATTAGTTTTAAAAAAGGGTGAGGCTAATAGAAAATTATCAAAAAATAGAGAATAAAAAATCCAGAAAAGGACTTTTTTAATTATAATAATTTTATTTTTAAAACTATGTTGCAGGAGAACAATGTTGCATATATTTCTTTTTAATTGTGGCACTTTTTGTGCTTGTCTTTTTTACATATGTACTATACACTATTTTTTACTTATTTTTAGGTAATTTTCTTATGTTTTTATTAATTAATCGCTAATTTTTGGGCTATGTCTGGTTAAGTTGCCCTTGGCCTTCTTGCCATGTTTTTGAAAGAAATCAAATTAATTTGCTCAGGTTTCAAAGGATTAAAGGGGCACCCCAGCAATTTAATTCATTTATTCAAATGTTCATCACTTTGTGGAGATTTTTCACCCAAAACGTACAATGTTAACATCATGTTGGCACAAGAAGAAAAGTCCGAAAATCACCAAAGTTACTAGGATACATCGTCTGGGCACCATGAACAAATGCATTAAATTTAATGTCAGTGCATTCAAAAGCTGTTGAGATCTTTCAGTCTGAACCGAAAACACTTTTCTCTTTTGCTGCTTTTCTCTTTGGGCTTTGGCCTGGTGTTGGACCGGGCTCTGCCGTAATATTTGCGATTACAACCTATTTCCTGATGTTTTATACACAAAATGAGTCATCGATGAATCAAAACATAACAAACAGGTTAATCTATAATCCCAATAATCCCTATTCGCAGCCCTTCGGATGTGACCTTTGAAGTTTTTCCTGCTTCAAACACGTGTCGCCACATGTAAATCTCATTTGGCCCTGTGTTGTCATTTCGGCACACACTTGTAATAATATTATTCCGTCTCTTCTGACTCAATCTGCATGTTTGATGTGCGAGTTTAAAGCTGTCCATATTGGCAAAACACTTGAGTGGTAATGAAAAGTGGCCCGGCCTTCCCCACGGCCCGCTCCGACGTGGAACACTTTCAGCATGTGAAATACAGCTTTGACCCAAGAGCTTTTATTTGTCCCGGGGGAAAGTGTTTTGGGGTTTTCTGAGGACCTTTTCACACCAATAAAGTGTTTCTTTCCACTTTTTTTTCTTTTAAAAACCTCCTCTTACTGGAGCAACATCCACTCATGAAAACAAAACAAAAACCCTCCAAATGCAAAACACACTGTTCTGAATTAGGAGTTCCCAGAAACAAAGTCTGTTTTAGTGTCCGAAAATGTAATGTGACATCTTGTGCAGACTTTGTCCAGTTGCTAATAATGATGCTGTCGATGCAAATAAAAACTTCCCGGAATAAAGAAAAAGCCGTTGAAGATAATTCAGAAATAGTAACAACATGCTGCAGCTCAAGATCTTAAAGGATAAGTTTGGTATTTTCAACCTGGACCCTTTTTTCCCCTTGTTTTTGAGTGAGTGAGGGCTGCGAAAAAGAGGCTGCAATGTAACCACTCTGCACACTCGCGACGGGAATTTACGGCAGTTAAAAGCTCTTGTTTTTGTCACTGACAGGCTCGGATTATTGTACTGTGTCCGACAACATTATGGAAAGGATCTCCACAGAAATAGACCTTTTGTTAAAGATTAAGGTCCTTTGTGTTTAACCAGAAATCACTCTCTCCAAACCCACCAGGTTCCAGTTAAGTAAACAGTCATTTTAGTGTGTAAAGAGGTGGTGTGTTTTCACATCTAACTGGGTGAATTAAGGGTTTATTTCAACAAAACCTGAGTTGGTGATTGTTGAAACAGTGAAAAAAATGAACTACGAAAGCTTTTTTGAGTTTGTATTTGTTTCCATAGACTCTGAATGAAGTGTGTTTAATGGTGACAAAATTACTGTTTATTTAAATGTAGTTTTGTGGGTTTGGCAATGATGATTTTGGGGCTGTTTCTGATTAAACAAAAGGATCTTACTCTTTTAATAAAAGGTCTATCTCTGTAGTGATCCTTTCCATAATGTTGTCAGACACTTAAAATAATAATCTGATTTTGTCAGTGATAAAAACCAACCTGTTCCCATTCAGAGGTCATCAAACACCAACGCTTGCCCAATGATTTTCAGGTCAGACACCAATGCAAAATGCCATGGTTTTGCAGTGGTATGATGTGCTGCGTTGTGAGTTAATAATGCAACATTTCTTACCACATGAATGTCTGAACCTAACCACAAACGTTTGTTGCACAAGGAAATAATCCTAGATGTGAGCGCTTTTACTGATGTTGTACTTTTATTTTGAAAAAGACTCTATGCATCAAACGAGCAGAGACCGTACATTTCCTCTGAAAAAGATGTAAAGGGCCTAAATTGATATCACAGAACGTCAACAGCAGACGATACCTAGCGAGTCATATGTAGAAGTCAAAAATCAAGAGTGACGATATATTTCAGAAACGTAAATTGACAGCACATAATTGACCCAAGTGTTTACATTGCGGCCTGTAAAGCTGCTGCTGGCTGCACTGGTTTGCACGAAACTGAACCAGTTTCAGAAATTATTGTCCCCTTTAGTCACTTAGACACAAAAAAGGTTGAAAAACAAAACACTTACCCTTTAAAGGAGCAGTGTGCTTTCAAGGTCCAGCTCTGTTACTACAAATCAAGTACTTCTTTTCTGCCCATTTTTAAATGCATGCAACAGATTTCTAAATTTATGGATGTTTTTTTTCCGATTTTTACGTTTCCGTTCATTTCCTTATGAAAATCAGTTGGCAGACTCTTACAACTTGTTCGAGTCGTATAATCCATCACAGTGAACGTCAAGTCTATTTTTGTCAGTTGCAGAATCATTGCTCGGCTTTGTTGCCAGTTTAATGGCAAATTGATTGGAAAAGCCTGTATTGCTTTACTCTGCAACATCTTTTAATGCTTAAGTATTATTTTAATAGAATTTATGTCAATAACCACAAAAGAAAACAACAAGTTTCCAGGCAGCATGACCTTTATATCACAAACATTAAACAGTGTGGACCGCAAGTCTTTGTACTTTATGTATGACGAGTAAAGCATGCAACTAGGAGAAAAGGGGGACTGAAATAGAGATGATTAAAACGAGAGAGGCCATGTTCAATAATCCAAATAATTTATTATCCTTTTATTCTTTTTCAACTCAGTTTTTCCATCTTATTTGCTCAAATAGCTCAAGCAAGTTCCAAGAGTCTTTTTAATAGATTTTTATATTGTTGTATTGATTGTCCGATATCTCCATATGGGAGGAAATGAAAAATATATTGTAAGAAAAAAAAAAGATTTTTATTTTGCATGGGAATGGTTAGCAGTCATGTCAAGTTTATTTGATTTTTAATAAATGGGCTAAGATGCAACTTATACAAGACCTTTTAGAATCACAAATTATCTAATATTGATCTTTATTTTGCAGGCCTGCCCCGCAGGATCTCGTGATTTCCGAGAGAAGCAGTGCGCCGACTTTGACAGCATGCCTTTCCGTGGGAAGTACTACAACTGGAAGCCTTACACTGGTGGTGAGTTCAGGACTGGGTCGCACCAGCTGTTTGTAAATCCATTAATGCCCCTGAAAACTTTAAAGTATTTCTCAGTAACTTTAGATATCAGTCCGGTTTGGGAGTGACAGAATTCAAGTAACAGTGTATTTTAGATAAAAAATATGAGTAACTATATTCCAATACAGTTTGAAT
The DNA here is from genome assembly GCF_008729295.1 of Plectropomus leopardus. Lineage (NCBI taxonomy): Eukaryota > Metazoa > Chordata > Actinopteri > Perciformes > Serranidae > Plectropomus > Plectropomus leopardus. The sequence goes on from NC_056482.1 coordinate 27,439,282, forward strand.
TTGTGGTATTCAGATTAAGGTTGCTGTCTTTAAACATAGATTTCTTGAAGTGAGTACTTTATTTAGAAGACAAAGAGAGATGACTGGTTTCTTTGTTTATTATAGTGGCTGAATCTTTAAAAAAAGGATGGCTTTTTTAACGATTTAGCCTCTATAATAAAGGCTTTTTAATGTAATTCCTCCTCGTTTTTCATGTTTTTCACACTTCCAGAGTGCCTGGATTTCCCTTTCATTTTATCCGGATTACTTTATTTGTTTTTCTGCTAAAACACAGTGTCTTAACTGAATGCAACACGAACAAGCTTGAGTTTGATCGCACTAACTGGCCGCAAAAAACAAACTCTGCTGCTTTGAGCTGAACTTTTATCGGACGCCCTGTTTCTATGAATTCTTAATGCTCCCTTTAAAAGCTCCACAATGGACAGAGAATGGCTGATTCATAAAGTTACTGCATAAAAATAAAAATAGCAAAAGTTAGCACACTGTTAAACTCCCAACGGACATTTTTTATTCTTTATTTTTATCACAAGGCAACATTTCAAGGAAGATCTTGTAGACTGAAACGTTGCAGTAAGTGATTTTTTTTGCCCTGCACCTGTGTTTATTTTGATTGGATGTGCGCACATTAGTTTCTCTCTTGATTCATGAAGTTGAAAGGAGTTATCGACACAACATCTCCTCCTCATGTGGCAGCTGGAGCGAGATTGCAAGGAAGCTGAAAGTTTCTGGTAAATGATGATCGCTAATAACAACCAGCTTTCTGTTGTTTGTCATTCTCAGTAAACATCACAACATAAAGCACGTGTTTTCTGCTTCAAAAAGCTCAACTCGCACTCGCACTTGTACTGGTTATCATGCTGGTACTCAAACATGTACTCATACATCTTTTAAGCGCCTCTCCTGTTGTGAGCAAAGCTGAAAGTTTACGTGACGTAACATATTTAAGAGCTTCAGTGTGGACAGAAGGTGCCGCTCTCTTGCTCTTAGGACAGTTTAAAGTTGATATGAGGCAAGCATTTCCTGTGAAAAGAAGTGTGCAGTGCATCTGCCACATCCCAGTAACCATGGCGATGGATGTTCAAAACATTAGCAGCTTTATTTCCTTTGCAGCCACCGCACTAGCCGTCATTATTCCCAGTCGAAGACGACATGTTATAGAGGGATAATGGAAAGGCGAGCCCCTCATACGTGGCTGCTCCCACGTATGAGGGGCTCACCTCTTTCCATTTCTGGGAGCTGATAGTCCACGATTTCACAGAGGAATTGTGGATTCAAAACTTCCAGATGATCGACTCAACTTTTATGAGCTATGTGATGCAATAACAGCTCATGAGGGAGCCAGTTCATACTGACAAGCACATAGCCATAGCATCATGTGACCTAGAAAAGACTGAAACGTGTTTACATTGAAGTTTTGCGAAATATGACTTTCTCCAAATGCCTGAAATACCACCTCATGCAAGCCTTTTTTTTCTTTTCTTTTTTTGCAATAAAAGGAATTTTTTCCACGTGTTTCCGTTAAGCATATTTTATCTTTGCAGTTTTAGTTTGCGCAATTTGAGGGTTAAAGAAAACCCACCTGCTGATTTAAGACCCAGACAGATGAGCTCAGCTAGATGATTCTGAAGTACTCTATAAGTTATCCAAAGTATTTGAGAAATCTAATAAAATATGTTACAAATGACATTTTAGAGCATGTATTCAGTTATCTGTAGTGGATTACTCGTAAAAGTTGGTCTCCCAAAACTCGGTATAAGCAAGTTTGTTCGGAAAGAAAAAGGTTTTAATCCCCAAAAGTTCATTTAATGTGTTTGATGAGGACTGTGTGGGTGTGATCACATTTGATTTACAGAAGACAAACAAACCCACTGTTGTCATCACATTTTGATTAAAATGTTGCTAAACTCTATTTTTTTGCCCAGGAACACATGACATCATCTTATTCAAAGTGAGAAAAGCACAGAAAAAAGCAGAAATCTCACATGTGATGAAGCCAAAACTTTCAACTCTGGCAAATCTTCACATTTTCTAAATGCTGAGCTGTAAAAATCTCCCGTCATCCTTTTTGCGTCACAAATGACAGTCTGCAGGCCGGCCTGTCTTGTGTACCCAGTTAACACCAACAGTGGGAAGGTCTCTGTGATGAGTCGTGAATTCTTCAGATTCCTGCACACTGCGCTGTGTTCACCCTCGCTGGTCTTCTGGATCTGCTGCTCGTCCAGCTGGGGAGATTTTTACATTTTGGACAGACATCCTGACATATTTCATGTCGAGAATCTCCCAGACGAAGCGCTCGCTCTGCGGACCGAGCCAGAAGACGTGCAGATGCTATTGTACTATCACAGTTATTGGCAGGAGTTTAGCAGAACATGCTTTGTGTCACTCTCCCCCTAAAACGTCTCTCCTTGATGTGTCATGGAAAATATCCACTTAGCTAAAAACACAAGAAAAAAAGCGATAAAAGTGTGAAGCATGTAAACTTTGATTCTCCCTCACAGATGGAAGAGCTTAAGTCAGATCTCTTTTATCGCAGGGGTCTGTTTTGTCACATCCATCACCTCCTGATTTACGGCGCTCCGTGGGCTGCGAGCCGTCATGTATAAACAGCAGATAACCTGCGTGTTGATGTCAGTGTAATTGTTGTTGGCAGCCGGCGCTGTCTCTGTCGGTGTCAGTGTTACAGTGACGTCAACTTTTAGATCTGAGAGCCGCTGACTTTCCCCCACATGATTATTATTGTCAACAAGTGGAGAGGGGATCCCAGAGCCGGTGTTTGCCTCTTTGTGTTGTTTATCGCGGGTCACGTTGTGTGTTTTCTGCGTGCACTAACTCGAGATAACTTTCCGCTCTGTCTGTGTGTCGTCCAGGTGGCGTGAAGCCCTGTGCGCTCAACTGCTTGGCAGAGGGCTACAACTTCTACACAGAGCGCTCTCCTGCAGTCATAGATGGCACCCGCTGTCAAGCCGACTCTCTGGACATTTGCATCAACGGAGAGTGTAAGGTAAGGGAGCACCACGTCCTCACGTACGCTCATTTAAGAGCCTAAATCCACATCATTTAACCCTTTCATATCACACACACTGGTATCGCTCTGGGCACAAAATGCACTTTTTAAAAATCAAGCTTTAAAAAATATTATACGTTAATATTTTTTTCTGCTTTCATTGAGTTTATTTTTTAAGCAGCATCAGTCCTCATCATAAATATCAAATATTCATTAATTTTCAGAGTTTTAACCCTTTAAATACCAGGTTTTTGTCATGATAATGCAATATTTTTAGGTGAAAAAAAACACACAAAAAATAATTATTTTCAATAAACTACAAGCTAAGTGGATTATAATCTTTTGATCATCACAGTCTGGGATATGTCATAAATTAGCAGCAACTTTAATTATTTTTTACACTATTATTATTTTTTTGTGCAGTGTCAAATACTCACACTTGTATCACTCTGCACACAAAATGCACTTTTTCAGAATCAAGCTTTAAAAATATTATACGTTAATATTATTTTCTGCTTTCATTGAGACACCAGTCCTAATAATATAAATCAAATATTCATTGATTTTCAGAATTTTAACCCTTAAAAATGACAGGTTTTTGTCATGATGCCATTATTTTTTTAGATGGAAAAAACACAGGATTTTTTTATGTTCATTAAGATAATCAGTTTAATATTCAGGTTAATATCATGTGCAAAAAAGAAAAGCATCAAATTTTGCATGGAATTTTATTTAATTTAATAAGCATGGAACCAGCAAATGTTTGCCGTTTTTGTTGTTGTAGTTGATCATTATTCTGTTGATTGACTAATTGACTAATTGACTGATCGTTGCAGCTCTACTGTGATAAACTATAGTTTAGGACAATAGCAAAAAAAGCTAGGAACTTCATAATAATGACAATAAAAATAATCCTAATAATAATAAGCCAAATACATGTAAGCCATTGAAAGTGAAAGTATTAAAATGGACTGGATGATTCAAATAAAATGCATGCATTTCATGCTTCTGAGGGCCGCTGTTGGCCCACGAGTCTCATGTTGAGAAACTGTGGATTAAGGCGGTTAATTTGCAGAATCTGAAATGACATGTTGATGCAAAAACTCTCCAAAGTATAATCAGTATGATGATTAATCAGCATGTGTGATGCAATAAAAACATCATCCATCTCTCATGCTGAAATAACAAAATGGCACACCACTCTGATATTATCCTCAGTGTGTTTTTGTGATCGTTTTTGACTCTTACCCCCCGATATTTCTTCAAATTACAGACATGACATGTTAGCTGTATATTTTAACTGACCTTAGCATAGTTCCCTCAGCCTCAGCGCCAGTTTTTATCTTTGACAGCACAGTTTAGCAGATTACTGATTGCGTAAACACGACTGCCAGAGCACCAAACCGCACACAAAACCGATTCTGCAGCGAAGAACAATCGAGCCTTTGACTCGCTGATTGTGGCTCATTGTGATTCGAGTGACTGGCGTCGCTCTCTGTGACTCTTATCAGGGCCCTGCAGCCTCCATCAGGATTGTTTGGTGATAAATAAAACACAAAAATCATTGTTGTGATTGAATAATTATTTTTTATACATTTAAAAAGGCTGATTTAATAACATTTCACTGAAAGGAGTTGGCAGCCGGTGCCGTCATTGTTTTCCCGAGCATAAATCATCTTGCACAGTTTGTGTGGAGATGAAGGTTTTTGTGTTTTCCGTGATGCAGCTGAAATAACTTTTTTTGATTCCTCGCTTTAAGTATTTGCTTTGACTTCCACCTGACCGTACAATTTGATTCCCGCTTGGCGTGAAAACGCAGCGTCTGCGCCAACAACATTACTCCAATTTTTATATAAAAACACAACATGGTGCGTGTTTTATTGGGAAGAGAGGAGGTGGAATATTCCTCACCAAAGGAGCAGAGCAGGTTTATTTCCAGTCTGAATCCAGCATGTCGGTTTTATTCCAGAGGCGGGCTCTCTGGGTTCGCTGCCACACTGTGATAAATCTCCAGAACACCGTCTGCCTGGAAAACTTTCAGAAACACTGAAAACTGCGATGCTGTTAACAGGTGCTGGAGAGACGGACAGAGAGAGAGAGAAAGAATAACAGAGAGGAGAGATAATGATAGAGAGCAGAAAGAATTTGGGAGATCCGAAGGAGGAGTGAACAGTGATCCTCCCACTTACTTTGACACAGCATTAAAACACAGCTGATGAAGCTCTTATCAATCAAACTGCTTAAGACTGGAAAAGTATCCACAGTCTCAGTGACAGTTTTGCTTTATATAGCAAACAACAATTATTCTCATTACTGATTAGCCTTCAGATCATTTTCTCGATCAACTGTTTGGCCCAGAAAATGATAAGAATAAAAAAATAATAAAATAAGAAAATAAAAACAATTAATTAATTAGAAAAAAATATGTGTGTATTTTTAATACATATAAATAAATTATTAATTACTTAATTTATTAATTACATATATATATTTTTAAAAATAAAACATTTTCACCATATTTTCCCAGAATTTCCAAATATGTTCAGTTTTTAGTGTTAAAAAAAAGAAAAAAAAAAGCTGCAATCAGACTAATTTTGGCATTTTTGCTTTAAAAGAGGCTTAAACTATTCATTTATTTTTTAGAATAGGTGCTAAATATGCTTTTTTTGTTTTTTTTTTTAGTTTTTGTGGGGTTTTTTTTTTGCAAATAACAATCAATCTTATTATTGATTGATTATTGATTGATCATTTTCTCAATCAACTGTTTGGCCAATATGGGAAAACCCGAGCAAATTGGCTTGATTTCTTTCAAAAACCATGGGAAGAAGGCAATCAAAGAAGAAATGACCCCAAAATTAGCAAGAAATTATTAAAGAATTGCGAGAAAAAGACCTGAAATTTAATAGAAACAAAAGAAAGAAAAAAGAACATAAAAAACAAGGAAATGACACGGAAAAAAGGCTTAAAAATTATAATAATTCTGTAATTTTTTCCTATATTGGTTTTCTTTTTCCCCTAGACATTTTTTGATTTTTAAAAGTAATTTTCTACATCTAATCTCTTGAAATTTTGTGGAACATTTCTTACAAAGTTGCTCACTGCCTTTTGTGCCCATTTTTTCAAAAGAAAAAACCAGTTTGGGCAAATTGGTGTGATTTCTTTAAAAAACATGGGAAGAAGGCAACGAGCAAAAATAAATAAAATAATAAAACAAACAAAAAAAAATGCTTAAAGCTTATATAATTTTAAATACATCATTATGATAATTTTAAACAAAGTCTCTGGAAATCTTCCTCTAGCTTTTTTTTCCAAGTCTACTAATTTTTTGGGAATTTACGGGATATTTTTTGCTGAGTTTTTTTTTTCTCCCCATGTTTTTAAAGAAATCAAACCAATTTGCTCAAAAGTCGAAGATTTAAATACTGTAAGGCATCCGAATGCAGAACAAGGGACGTGATGTTGCTCCAGGTTTAAATACATCATTTAAAGGATTTAAAGGTTTAAATACTATATATATATATATATATATATATATATATATAATAAATGTGCCTGAAAGCAGCACAAGAGACGTGATGCTGCTCCAGATTTTAAAGAGTTAAAGAACATGAAGCTTGTGTGCTTAAATCTGACTTTAGCAGATTTGTTATGGACTTGTATATTCACAGTAAAATGCGTCTAAATCCCATTTTCCAGTGTTTGAATACAGTTTTCTTTTGTTGTGTCGAAAGCATGTGGGCTGTGACAACATCCTGAGCTCCGACGCCAAAGAAGATCGCTGCCGTGTGTGTGGAGGCGACGGCAGCACCTGCGAGGCAACAGAGGGACTCTTCAATGAGTCTCTACCCCGAGGAGGTAAAATCTATCCGACTCAAAGCGTGTCGTTTTTACGATGTCAGACTCAGACACGCGGGTTTCTATTAGATGTCCTTTTTGAAACTGAACCGTTTTAGGCTTCTTTAATTCACTCAGTGCGGAAAGGAGGAGCAGAGATGTGGCGCTTTTTGATTTGATGACCACATGAAACAAACTTAACCCTTTGAAACCTGAGAAAATTGGCTCGGTTTCTTTTTTCTTTCAATAACATGAAGAAGGCAATGAGTAGCAAAAGAAGAAATGACCCAAAGAAATTTGTAAAAAAAAAAAAAAAAAAAAGAAGAAGAAAGAAAAAACGAAAGTAATGACCACTTCCCGGGACAATTATGTGCTGTTCAACCCTTTGAAACCTGAGCAAATTGGTTTATTTCTTTCAGAAACATGGGGGGAAAGCAATTAGCAACTTGGCAAGAAATGTCCTAAAAATTGCAAGAATTTTGTGAAAGATGACGAAGAAAATGACCTGAAAATTGTTACAAAAATTATTAGAGAATTATTACAAAATTCTCAAAAAGCTATGGAAAAAGGTAAAGCAAACTATATTTATAATCATTATGATATTATATGTATTATTTTCCCTGTAACTTAATTGCGTAAAATTAAGTTACAGGGAAAAAATACATTTGAGCAAAAGGTGATGAAGAAAAAAGGTGACACTTTTTATAAAAATTATCAAAAAACTGAACAAATGTAAAGAAAACTATATTTCTAATCATTTTTATTATTATTTGCTTAAAATTATGATACAGAACAAAACATATTTTTTTAAATTTCTGCACTTTTTTCAAGTCATTTTCTTGTTTGTTTTGTTTTTTACTCCTACTTTTTTGTGCATTTTTAGTTAATTTTCTTGTAACTTTTTACTAATTTCTTGCTATTTTTAGAGGTGCAACTTTTGTAATGTTGCTCACTGCCTTCCTCCCATAGTTTTGAAAAAAAAACCAAAAACTAATATGCTCAATGGCTTAAAGTCACTGGCGATTGTTATGAGGAAAACTAAGTAACTCATCACCTTTTTGGCAAAGCAGCTTTTGTCTGACACATCTTTCAAGCCAGGGAGATAATATTTAATGGAAACGTGTCTTTTCTTTTTTTTTTTTGCCTTTGTCGCCCACTAACAGAACATATGTTTTTCACTATTAAGAATTATGTTGTCAGAATAAAGATGAAAACATAATATTTTCCCCATTAATTACGTCATGGAGTGAAGAAATCGGGGTAGAGATAGGGACTTGGTGTTGGCTTCAGTCTGAGGTCGTCTATAGAGAGCAGGAGAGAGAGAGAAAACATATTTCTCCTTCTATGGTATGGCTAGTAAACCATCTAAAAATACTATGTGTCCACGTGTGTGTGTGTGACTGTGAAAAAAAAGGAGGGGATTGTTTTGTCCTCCGGCTTTGTCCTTTTTGGGTGATTTGGAATTTATTCTATATGTACTCTGAGCGGGAGAAATACCGCCTTAACCATCCCTGTCCTTGTCCTCCAGGCTACATGGAGGTGGTTCAGATCCCAAAAGGGTCAGTTCACATCGAGATCAAAGAAGTCGCCATGTCGAAGAATTACATCGGTAAGTGACGAGATGATCAAGTCACATTTGTAATTAGACTAATATGCAATTTTATGAGCTCTGTGGATTTTGGACTTTAATGGTCGAAATATTTCTAAACAGTTGTTGGATAAATTGCCACTAAATTTGGTACAAATATTCCCCAACTTTGCTGATCTCTTTAGCAACACTATAAAGTTGATATTTTTGTTTTTCAGTTAAATATGTCAACATTTATCTTATGGATCGCCGTGAAATTTGATACAAGTATTCATTGTCCTCAGAGGATGAATCCTACAACTGAAACAACAAAACAATTTACTAAGAATACGAAAGAAATATATAAAATAAATTAGAATAAAACTTACAAGAAAAGTTCCTTTCCTTTAGCACCACTATGAGGTTGACATTTTTGTTTTTTAGGGAAATATGTCAACATTTATTCCATGGATCGCCATGAAATTTGGTACAAATATTCATGGTCCTCAGATGATGAATCTTTGCTAAGAATACTGAAGAACAATTGAAAAATTTTTGGGTCAGGATAAGCGTTTTGAACAAGTTAACAAGTTTTACGACCTTAAAGCACACGAACACAATGAAGTCGGAAAAACGACTTCCCGACTCGGAAACTACGACCTTCGTACATCACACGAATGCAGCATAAGCGCAGCCTCACAGAGGAACTGATGCGGCTGAAGACTCTCTGCTCTTGTTTCACTATCAATCCGTCAATCTGTGGTCCGCTGCAGTGTGATGAATTGGCAATTTGCGACATCAAGCTGTTTCATATTATCTGTTCAGCTCCGTGTCAACCACATTTCCAGGGATTTCCTCCGCGTCTTTGTCAAGAGCAAATTAGAAGATGCCATCGTTAAATCTCCCCGTTGCCTAACGCAAAGCCATAAAACTAAAAGAGTCTGTAAAAAAAAAACCTCCCTGAATCTCAACACACGTGATGGCCCTCTTGGCACCAGACTCATCCGCTCCGTTCCAGACTAAACAAAAACTATTTGCAACACTGGCAGCGTCGGACCCAAAACAATCAAACAACCGGATTCAATTAAGCCCGTTGTGTGTCTTTTCATTAGCAGGAGAAAGACATGTGACAGCGTGTTGAATTTATAGCGGATGGTGTTGATGGAGGGCTTAAGTTACACTTTGAACCGGAGAGCTGCATCAGATTTATAGGGCCGTGGTGACAGCTGCCTGCTCCACCAGGATTATGGGGGGATATGATGTCTATATATCAAAGTTTAAAGAGTGCAATTTTGGCGATTGTGTCGGACTACATTTTCCCTTCCAGGCAATCTGTTACTTTGTTATGAATCTCATCGGTGACCCTGGTAATAAAGATAATATTTTTCTTTCGCAGCATTGTCTGAGCGCTTGCTATTTAGGTCAGCAAAGTTTTAATGTTTGATTAAAGCGAAAACTAAGTGAGACAATATAAAAATAGAGAACGGGCTGCCTGCGGAGACTTGTGTAAACTGCACTGTTCAAAATAACAAAATCACAATGCTCACAATCAGTGCCAGATGTGCTGAAAATGAATTTATTGAGAGGGGGATTGTGATATTTTAAAGAGGAGTAAGCTATTGTTTGAGGGAGGGAGGAGAGGGGAATCTGCGTGAGCACGAGCCAGAGAGACAGAATAGAGAGCGGTTGGATCGTTTCTCCTGAATTTGGCCTCATTTCAACGCAGAGAAAGTGGATATTTTCAGATCTGTTGTGCTTGGAGACCAACTTTTGTTTTGACAACCAGACAGAGTGGTATTCATGAGATTCGTCCAGGCTTTCACCTGAAGTGTGTTTTCTTTCTCGTCCTAAATTAGACGTATGTACATGTCGGCGCACGTGAAAGTTTGGAGAGTGTGTGTGCAGCGCACGTGTGTGTGTGTTTCTTCTCAGAGGGCTGTCAGTGACATCAGGGGGGCTGAAAATCATGATGATGATGAAGATGAAGGACGGCAATGACATCACGCCCAATGATTGCCTCCACCTGTAGTCTCGGCTACCGTTCCTGTCTGCTTTTGATTTCAGCTTTCTGAAAGTGTTTCTCGTTTTCTGTGCTGACGCAGCTCTGAAATCTGAAGTGGATGATTATTACATCAACGGAGCGTGGACCATCGACTGGCCCCGCAAGTTTGACATCGCAGGGACGGCCTTCCACTACAAGAGACCCTCTGATGAACCCGAGTCTTTGGAGGCGCTGGGAGCTACCACTGAAAACCTGATTGTCATGGTAATCATTTTTTTTATCAAATCAATGCATGTGTCAAAATCACACCTTGTTTTTCATAGAGTTGCACAACAAGAGGAGCATGTGGTCCTGAAATGATTTTCCCTGCTGTATTCCTATATGAACAGTTTCTTTTAATGTTGTCAACATACATATAAATAACAGAAGTACAGAAGCAATTTTAACATTTTTTGGACACAACACTAACATGTCATCACCTTTGATGCTAATATAACAAACTTGTTGGCAAACAGTTGCTTATTTAGACATCCAGCAGTCACAGAGCAACACGATCATTTATTTATAGTCATGTTTCTCTCCACATGACAATATTTAGCTCTGTTTTTGGTCACCACCAACTTTGCAAATTTGCCCTGAACGATGCAAAAGACGCGTGCATCATGTATGGCACATATAGCGTCTATGAAGTGACACAATTGATGTAAGTCCTCAAAATCCCTTTTTTTTCGTAAAGCTGTGACACAAAACGCTCAGCGTTGAGAAGCGTTGTCACAGCAGTTATGAAACTGCCGCTCACCACAGAAACGGAGACGTGGATCAAATCGTGGTCATCAAATCATCAAATTCAAAACTAGTCAGCCTAAAGAAGCGCTCAAAATGGAAATTTATCCAGAAAATATGGACTCAGAAACAATTCAGTTTGCTTTTCTGATATATTTGGGACCTCCATAACAGGCAAAAAGCTTCAGCACAAAGTGGTTATTTTTTGCCTTTTGTGGTTATTTCTGCTTTGTTCCCTGTTTACTTCCTGTTGCATCAACTAACATTGCAACAGGAAACAACTTTTAAAAAGTGAGTTGAAACTCACCGTAATGCTGAGGGAAGCTGCAGATTCAGGTCAGTTTTATTTATGAAGCCCTTTATCACAAATTACAGTTTAAAGAGGCTTTAAAGAAAAACTCCCTCAAAAAACCCTATAATGGGGAGAAAAATGGTAGAAACCTCAGGAAGAGCGACTGAGGAGGGATCCCTCTCCCAGGACGGACAGACGTGCAATAGATGTCGATAAAAGCAATCGTCTGAAAGTTCATCACGATCAGACGCCTCAAACATTGTTTTCTCATCATCATTCCATACAGATGTGGATCAATATGGATCTCAGAAATCATTCGTCTTCTTTCAGTTTGGCATGCAGAAAATGAACAGGACTGAAACTTGCTGAAACTTTGAGACCCGAAATAACTCATGTCCCTCTATAGCTATTTCTGTGCATTCAGTGCCGTATGTATGCTGTTGGTCTGAGTCCACTAAACTCAACATCTGGCTGCTAACCTTAAATGACCGTCACCCGGCGGTTTGGGGTTAGGAGTTATTTCTATGTGGATATTGAAAAAGTCACTTGATTCGGAGAACATCTGTGTTGCTGCGTGTGCGTGTCAGACAGTGTGAATGCGCCGTTTTTTGCAATGACAAGTTTCTCTGCATATTTGAGTGTTTGTGTGTGGCAACGGAGCGTTTTCTTGTCGTAATACTCGGCGGTTTCTGCCTCGACATGAATGCCGAAAATACCAGACCACACAGCACCACTGGAATAGACGAGCAACTGGCCACTCGACCACTAGCCATTTCTTTGTGGCTTGCAGAGGCAGACTCCCTCAGTCTGCCTCCTCATCCAGCAGACTAATATAAACCCACCAGAGACTCACTGAACCAGACGGTTCACAAGCTGCTGTAGTCCAGCTTTTTTATGTTAACAGTGGTTCAAATAATATGTGTGAGGTGAAAGGGTTTAAGGGGCAAAAGGGCAAGTTAGAGACTAGCTGGTGAACATAGTGGAGAATTTATTTTTCATTAAGTTTTCAACATTTTGCGTTATATATATATACACATATATATAAATACAATATATATGAATGTTTAAAACTGCCAAGGTGCGCTCCTTGTCCGTGCATGAGACTGTTTATGCAGAAGTGTTTTAGATCGTAGCATTTTAGTGAAAATACATGTGTTTGACAAGTACTGAGTACTAGTGTGGATAAATGAGACTTGGATTATACTGCACAAATTGCGTGAGAGTTTGTAAATGTATGTTTTGATATAGTAAGTAATTTTTTATTTATATAACATTAAAACATGCAGTTACAAAGCACTTCACAAACGCAGTTATATGCACTTAAAATAAACAAATGAACTAATTAATCGAGTTTCAATAATGAGAGACAGACAAGACCAAAACAAAAATAAAAAATAATTTTTAAAAATATGGGGAAAAAAAGGACAACAGCTATAGAAGAAAGCTACGGAACAAAACTGTATTTATGGCGTATTATCATAATTGCATATTTAAAATTATGTTACAGAATTATTTTAAGTACATTTTCCTGTTTAACAAAAAGAAATAATAATAATAATAAAAGCATAACACATGGAGTTGCTCTATATGAAGGCTTGCCTATAAAGGTGGGTTTTTTAGGAGACACAGTTCGAGGACTCAGCAGATCTGATGAACTGGGGAAGATCGGGGAAGAAGAGGTTCGGGTTTTGTTTTGCAATTTGAGAGATGGACAGAAAAGAGGCCAAAATTTGAGGATCAGATTTATCGAGAAGTAGAATAAAGAGCAAGGAGATCAGAAATGTAATTTGGGGTGATCAATCAAATCTTATTCATACAGCACCTTTCAAACAAATCCAATGAAATTCAAATGGCTTTCCAGTTTGATCAAAGAAACAAAAACAAGAACAACATATGAAATACGCAAGATTGGATCTTAAAAATAGAATAAGTAAAAACCCTAAATCCATAAAAAAAAAAAACATAAAATAGTAAGACACTGCTTAAAAGAGACTAAAAAGATCAAAAGTATCAATAATTTCAGCTCCTCTCAGATCCTCCAGCAGGCTGTTACATGGAGGCATGTGGAAAAAAATCACTGTTTTCTTCACAAATTCAGTGTAACACAAAGTGAGGAGTTGATATACAAATGGTCTGTGGATGAAATATTACTTTAAATCTGTCAGAAGCCAGAAACACGACTCCAAATAATTGCATATGTTTCACAGAGCCTTTGCGCTGTGTGTTTAAGAGACTATTTGCTAACAAGCGTGCTTTATTAACTTTATGGGGTGTTAATAAGTTAATGTTGTGTTTAGAGTTTGTCACTTTGCTCCCAAATGGCCCCAAAAGTTCAGTTCATGCACATTTAAGGACAAGAATCAACGCAGAAATCTGATTAAAAGTGCCTTTTCTTCCTAATATTTCTTTTTTGCTGCTCCCTCTGCAGGTCCTGCTTCAGGAACAGAACCTGGGAATACGCTACAAGTTCAACGTGCCCATCCAGCGCACAGGAAGTGGCGACAACGAGGTGGGCTTCTCCTGGCACCACCTGCCCTGGTCTGAATGCTCGGCGACGTGCGCCGGAGGTAAGTCAGCGCTGCAGCTCTGCTCCTCCGAGATTTTAATGCTCGCAGAAACGCAGCTGTAGTCTTTCAAATGGGAAACTTTTTGTGACGATTCTCAAGCTCAACTTTTTTGCACAACAGTTAAAATACTTACGCAGTCATGTTTTCTTTAGCTCAAGTGTTAAGACGGGAAGCAACAAGAGTTACAAACAGACAACATTGAGAAAAGAAATTAGAAAAAACAAAACAAACTATAAAACACAAAAAGTAGACTAAAAATTATGTTAATATACACTATAACAAACCATAAAAACAAGACAATTAAAAGACCAGCTAAGATAAACCTTGATATTGGCGTGTAGAAGATAAAATACAAAAGTCCAGCAGCAGAGCTTTGAAACCAAAGAGTGCAGCTTCAAGTTTTTCTGCAGAAAATTCCACATATTTGGAGCTGCACACATAAACGCTTCAAACTGAGTACGAACTTTAGGTATAAACATTTAGAACAAGTTCTCCGGAGAGCATAACCGTTTTCATTTTTTTGCTTAGTTTAGACACATAAATTTGCTGGAAGCAGGCCATAAACAGCTTTGCAAATAAAAGAAAGTCAATAAAAAACTTTACAGTTTTAAAGACAGCCGCCAAACATGAGCAAACAGGATGCAGTGATGAGTAAGAGGCTTGCAATCAGTAATGAATCTCAATGCACCGCGATACGCAGAGTCCAGAGCGTGCAAACACTCAGAGGGTCAATTTTCCATCCAAATTAGCTGTAAATTTGAACAGATATTCTAGAAAATGAACATAAGAAAATGCAAATGAATGTGCATTTGCATCAAAATAAATATGAGGAGTTCAAGGTGCAAAGTCTCCAGTCGGGTGCTAACTTAAAAAAAATAAAATAAATAATATTTTAAAATGTTATGGAAATAAGACCTTTCTGTTTGTTTTATATATTAATTATTTGAGGAATGTTATTGCCTTCTTATAAATCTACACAGATCGGATGTTTTCTGACCTTCTTAGTTTTTTTATGCACAAATTGAAAATGTGCTACACAGGTGTAGAAAAACCCACTTTTTTGTTGAAAACAAAACCTCCAAAATAATTCGCTCACTAATGAGCTTTCATGCATTAATTCAATCATAAATAAAAGCGACGTTCTTTACGTCTGTCAGCTGTCAAATGCAGAAATACTCCAATTTTAACATTATTTCTTGTGTTACACAGTTTTTAATGTATTTCTGATAAGTTCTAGTTCTCTTGTTCAGCCTGTCAGTCACAAAACATACAGGTTTTTTTTTATTGTGAAAAGTGCTTCATAAACTCTGGTTTTTATAAAACTGCCGTACAAGTTTTCATTATTAAAGTTTATTTGTCTATAAGAGAGAAGAATACCGTCTGCTGCGTGTCGACCTTCTGCTGAGCTCCTGAGGCCAGTCGCCTTTTATAAAAGAGCACTCCAAGCATTTTGGTGTTGAATAGCATAACACACTGTGGGTGTTTAAATTCCTTTAGAATATTTCTAACCTTCTCAAATATTTGATACTTGTGTGTATGTGTGTGTGTGTGTGTGTGTGTCATTCTGTAAATCTTCCCCAACCAATAATTACACAAATGCCGAAGAGCAGTGTGTGGAAACCCAGTATCATAATTTGCGATGGCTTTCCAAAATCATTACTTTATAGCTGGAGATTCAGCCCTCTAATAAATTCAATATGTATATTTTCCATATTTTAGCCAGAGTAATGAATATGGTGTAATTTCTGTGAATGAGCTGCTCCGCATAGCTTCTGGTTTACCAGCGCTGCACACAGATACGGCCGCTCTTCCACAGCGCTCGTCCTACAAAGTCAAACATTCAAAAATCTCAAACCGCAGTGAAATGTTGACCATGGCCTCAAGAATGACTAAACCAAACCTTTTAGCCCAAAAGCAATGGGTTTCATGTAACAATAAATAGTGTTTCTTCCCAGTTGTCAAGTGTGGCCTGGACGGGTTTGTAATATTTTGTAAAAGCATGACTGAATAAGCATGTGGGTTTCTCCGAGGAAGGATTTCCAAGCGCGGAGCAGAAGCTGTTCCTCAGAAAAAGGGGAAGCACACATGTTCCTCCCAGTGTTGTAAACATGCCTTTGCATTGTTGATCCAAATGATCTAATTTGCGTCTCGGACCGCACTTGGCTTTAAATCTGCAAAATGTTATTTAATCACGCACCGTTCGATAAAGCAAGCTCAGCTAATCACCGAGCGATGTTTAATATATCACCGCGGTAATAAAATCCATGAAAAACACCTTTTGACAGCCTTACAACCAAAACTCTTTTACCCCATGCTTGGTGCTGCTCCTCCAAACTGTATTTCACTTCGAGCACAGATGGGTAGATTTTCTACGCACACACACACGCGCACACACACACACACACATCCATATCTCATTACATCTGCCAGACAAGTCTGCTGTGGGATATGTCCCACGAGGGCCCAAGCAGACCCTTTCTGAGCTGGTATGGCATAGACACATGCATGCACACACACATATAGCAAACACATGCATGTTCTCACACACACACACACACACACACACACACACACACAGTGGGAGGTGTGACACTGATACGGTAGCCCTCACTCTCTCCATTAGAAGCCAAAGTAAAGAGCTCTCTGCTCTGTAAAAGTGATTTGCCAAGATATCCTGCAAAGAATCAGGAATTTACATGTCTGGATTTACTACAGACTGAAAGCGATACCATCTCCGCTCAAACACGCCGTTCGACACGGCGCTCGACACGGCGGGCCTGGCCGTCCATGTTTCTGTCTGAAGGGGGGTTTAAATGTGCGAGATCAGCTGAGCTCTGTGCTGCCTTATTCTTGATCAGTCTTTTGTTTTTAACCATGTCAGGTTCCCAGAAGCAGGAGGTGGTGTGTAAAAGGCTGGACGACAACTCGGTGGTCCAGAACAGCTACTGTGACCCAGACAGCAAACCTCCAGAGAACCAGAGAGACTGCAACACTGAGCCGTGTCCTCCAGAGTACGTAACACACAATTATCAATTGTTAACCTGAAAAATGTGACAAAAATTAGTGAAAAATGGCTATCAGAAGTTTCCAGAGGCCGAGGTGACGTCCTAAGTTTGCTTGTTTAGTCCAAAACTCAGAATATATTCACTTTACATTATTATGAAACAGAAAAGAGCTGCAAATCTTATCATATTTTAAGAAGCCGACAGCAGAAAATGCTTGGTATTTTTGCTAGATAAATCGCTTAAATGATTAATCCACTTACCAAAACTTGTGTTGATGATATTTATGTTGATTTATTGATACATTTTCTTTAATTTTTTTTTACCCTTAGTCATGGTCTCCAGTTTAGTTAAACTTTTATTGACCTAGAAAGTATCAAGAATACTTCCACCTTTTAAGGTAAACAGTTACCTATTTAAACATTCAGCACAAAGTCTGCTGTTCTCTTGAGCTGAGTTTGTAACCAACTGTCCAATATCATTATTTAGATTATTTATTTAACCTTAATTCAGTCTCTCTTTGAGGAGATTCAGATCTCTTTTTGGAGGAGACCTGGCCAAGATAACATGCCATTACAAGGTTACAAAAACTATAAAATTCAGCATGTCAATAACAGACAGCGGACAATAAAAACAGTCTTTTAGCTCTGCTTTTGGTCTCAACCATCTCCTGAAGAATAAATATTTGTCTCTTTAACTACTAAATGCTTCACCATGTTCACCAGCTAGTCTTTAGCGTAGTCTTCTGTTTAAAGCTGGGCAAGAAGGGTACTTTTTTTCGCTGAAAACATCCGCCTGCTGCATCTGGAAACATCACTTATGACGGCAATGAGACTGAACCAAAAAGTTACAAACCCTAAAACCAAAATCATCATCTGAATGTTGCTAAAATGTTCTGTAGAGCTGAAATCTGTCAGGTGATCATTCTCTGTAGGTTTTTAGGAACATTTCAGCCCCCAAATGATCATTTGAATATCAGTTACTTACCTCATGTTGCACTGAAATCATGAAGCAAACATTGCTTTTCTTGCATTCTTCCACATTGAACAAAGAATCCAAAAACTCAAAAAAATCTCGATGAATTGACGTTGTAGAGGTTCACGTTTCACGACAGCAAAACTATATAAAAACATCTCAAACTCTCACACAACTGGTGCAGTATAATCAAGTCTCATTTATCCAGACGTATGTTCAACTTCCCAAACAGAACTAAAGTGGAACTTGTCTATACTCTCTTCAAGGCCAGACTGCACGACAAAAACAGTAATTTTAACTCACTGAACACAGGAGCTGCTGGTTTACAGCTGCTTCAATCTGTAGTTTGTTTGTGTCTTTGTGTGACGTTGGTTTAAAAGGGTTAGTTCAAATTCACCAAAATCACACAATAACACAAACAAACTATCGATCAAGGCATTTGTAGGCCAGCAGCTTCTGCCCTCAGTGAGGTAAAATCACTGTTTTGTCAATGCAGTCTGGCTTTTTTTAAAAACATGTATTTAAAATTTTCATACATATATCAAACATGTAGATATTTGTCTCCTCCACTAAACAAACAAAAAATCACAAAAGAAGAACGTCTCAGACACAAGACACTTTGTGCACACATCTTGAATGCATATTTTAATCAACGGCATTTCATCATTCTCCTAATTTGAGCTCATATATTAACCACGTTGCAGGGTTCACATCACGAAGTACGTATTCCTCTGAAACAGTTTCTCTGGTGTTCATTTTGGATCCCTGTCACTTCAATTCATCATGAATTTTCTCAGTTTTTGTAATCGTCGTTCACTGTGGAGGCATGCAAAAAAAAACAAAGTTTTCTTCACGAATTCAGCGTAACACGGGGTGAGTAACTGATACACAAACGCTCATTCTGGGGGGGGCGGGGGTGAAGTATTCCTTTAATTTACTGCTTGCAACCCTCCATAAAAACGAGACTTGCGATATTCATTCGCCTTCAATGAGCCCTACTTTGTGAAGTGTGTTTGGAAGAAAATAATAAAAATGGCTGTGATTTATAACTTCACATGTTAACTATTTTCAGTGTTTGCCTCGTGCCAGAAATTAGAGGCCTTGAAAATGACCACCTGTGTTTGATTGTTTTGGCTTCTTCGCCGATCCTCGAGGGGTAACGCACACGTATACAGGTGGAATATGAACTTGTGTTTGGTGGCCAAAAAGTCTGTAAACCCCTCAGTGTAGCCCGGAGCGCGAGCCAGACTCGCTTCAATCACATCTGGAAAAAGAGGGATTAAATGCATTGGGTTAATTAGTTTCAGACTATCTGACAATTATTTGTGTACGAGACAGAAAAACTGATAGTATCGTAAATCTACTGAATAAGTGGTAATTTGTTTTCATACATTGAAAATAGTCTCGGGTTATTTATTTTCACATCTGTATTCAGTGGACGCAGACTTGTGCTATCTCATTTATTTTGATTAGTGCTTGAAGGCTGTTGCAGTGAGTGTGTGTGTATTGAATTACAGTGCACACATGACGTGTGTGTGTGTGTGTGTGTGCGTGTGTGTGTGTGTGTGTGTGTGTTAGGGAGGCAAACACCCCCGTCTGCAGCCTCAGGACAGGCCGACTAAAGGAGAGCACGTAAACACGATTGTTTTAGAAACAGCGGCGTTTTACGGGCTGCAGTAATGAAAGCTAACACAGATGTTTGAACACGTCGTTAATTCTGTATACATTCCTGCAGATGATGTAATATCTCACTGGCTGGATGTGTTTGCAGCGCTGTTGTCTGGGCAGTTTTATGATATTAATTCTGAGGTCTGGAGACAACGGGGTTGAATGAGACTGGCTTTAATTTTCTGGAGGTCAAAACCTAAAAAAAAAATTTAAAAAAGTTGCTGTTTACCTGTCACAAAAGTGAATCTGCAGCTTTCATTTTTTAATAAATGTTAAATGTTTTTTACAGATGTTGTGTCCAGGAGCATTTTCAGATGTTAATACAATACTTTGTCAAGTGACACTAAGATAAGGTTGCTCCTTTAGTACGCTTTTGAAATAATAGTTTGAATTATTGGAGACACTCTTATTCTCGTGTTTTCGTTAGCACCCTCATGTTCGTGCCTTAAATCCTCTGGGAACAAAATCACAAAAACTTTCTTAATATGTACTTTCGGGTCTTACATGCATCATAAAAAGCATCAAAAATGATCAGACATTAGCCTCAATCCATATTTGAAATATTGTCATTTTAATTCTTTCACAGTTTCCTGAGGCTGGGTTGATTTGGGCGTTGTTATCCCCGATCAGCATCAAATAATACGGACAAAGAACATCAAAAATTCAATGTCAGGTGTCAGTTGATATTAATTTAAGATGCCAAACTGAAATCCCTCAATGCTCCTTTCAATAGGGTGCGTTCAGAAACACTCACTCTGAGTGCCGGAGCGCACTTTGGCACAACCTGGACTGTTAGGAAATTCGGAGCGCTGTTGAAATGTACCGTTCGTTTATCCAGAGCACGGCACTCTGGGAGAGGGAGCAGCAACATGAACCCTGAACCCTTCGTTAATTCACGGAGAAACAGAGCGCTCCGCGGTTTTGAACAGCAGCTCTCTCGTTTTACTGCTGAGCGTCAGATTGGCTTTACGAACGCAGCCAGAGTCAGAGGGCTGGAACAGATAGAGCTGCACCTCGCCGACTCTTCTTTGCTCCATGGCTGTCGTCATGGAGACAGAGACAGTCGACAAAAGGTGGGATCCAAGGAGGCATCGATCAAAACGTGATCTGCCCACACAGTCTGGAGAAATGCTATAATGTCCCAAATTCTACCGTAATTAGAACAAAATCGTCGTTACTTTGATTTAAATCAGGAATAAGATTATTAATTTGACAGAAAAGCAAAATTTTCCGTCTTTTCCTTTTTGGTAATAAATTCACAGAACCTACAGAAGCATAACGTGATTTTACACCCTGACGTTAAAGCCAGCTTGTGATGAAGAAACCACAGGAAGTAAAAGTCCTCGTAACTCGTGTCTCTGTCCTGCAGGTGGTTTATTGGCGACTGGTCGGAGTGTGGGAAGACGTGTGACGGCGGGTTCAGGACGAGGACCGTCCTGTGTATCAGGAAGATCGGCCCCGCTGAGGAGGAGACGCTGGAGGACACGCACTGTCTCACTCATCGACCCATCGAGCGAGAGTCGTGCAACAACCAGTCCTGCCCTCCAAAGTGGGTCACTCTGGACTGGTCCGAGGTGAGACGGTCTTCTGAAACACACTATCACTCTGGTGGTAATTTAGTCTCTGTGGACAGGAGCGAATGTTTCAGAGGTCACAATGTCTCCAGCAGATATCTGAGCCAAGATGTCCTCCTCCATGTGCTGGATGTAGTTTACAGTCAATCACAACTTTAAGTCCAAACCGCATATCGGCTGATGTCTATAAACAAATATCTGCACATTAATGCATTTAAATAAAACTCATCAATGGCCAAATTTTCATCCGTAGATAAAGAATGAGGTCAGAGATTGCATTTTGGCCAAAGTGCTCCACCTCTTCTGCTCTTCACACAGACTGTTTAATAGCCTTCATTAGTATATTGTAACCTACATGTGAATTATGGGCACGTACACACATACTTATGATTTGTCTTTATTTTTGTCATTTTTAGTTGACCCCATTGTATATTGCTAATGATAAAGTATTGTAATTTATTGTATTAGCTTGATTATATTGGCCCTGATTGTTTTTTTTCTGTTTTCTTTTTGACCTGTTTTCCATTACTGTTCTTAACCCTTTAAAACCTGGAGTGACTTCACTTTTCTAGTGCTGATTTCAGATGCCTTTCACAAGTATTTAAACTTTTAAATCCGAAGCAAATTAGTGCAAAATCTTTCAAAAACATGGAAAAAAGGCCATAAGCAACTTGGTAAATGTTCAACAAATAAAACTAAAACTATGTTTAAAAAGCTACAGGAAAAAATTTTACATTAAAAAGAAGAAAAGCTACAGAAAAACTGCATTTAAAGCTAATTATCAAAATTACAAATTAATAATTCTGTGACAGAATTGTTACAATTTTTAAGCACTTTTTCTTGGTAATTTTCTGTAAATTAAATTACATTAATGTTACATAACAGTATATTTTTTTATTTAGGGGGAGGAGCATACAACTTTAAATGGCTGTATTTAGTATTTATTTTGCAGCAGATTTGTAAAAAAAAAAAAAAGAAAAAAAAGCATGACCTCCAAACTTGTGGGCCCACAGGTTTTTGCAGATTTTATTTTATTTTTTTACATTTTGGCATTTTTTTATAGAAAACATAAATTGTATATATAGGGTATAGGGTTTATGGAAAACATTTTATTTTTTTTATTTTTTATGTTTTTATTTTTTTCTTTTCTTTTTTATAAGCAATTCTCAGGTAATTTTCCTTGTACTTTTTTTTTTTTTTTATTTTTTTTTTTTTACTAATTTCTTGCAAATATTTTGGTCATTTCTACTTTTGTTGCTTATTGTCTTCTTCGCATACTTTTGAAATAAATCAAGCCAATTTGCCCAAGTTTCAAAGGGTTAATGTTGCCAATAAATAACTGAGAATAAATGAAAGTGAAAATGAAATGTTCTCCTCCCTCTTCAGTGCACGCCTAAATGTGGCCCCGGCTTCAAGCACCGCATCGCCTTGTGTAAGAGCAGCGACCTGACCAAGACCTTCCCGCCCGCCCACTGCCCGAGCCGCAACAAACCTCCGGTCCGAATCCGCTGCAGTTTAGGACGCTGTCCTCCTCCTCGCTGGATCCCTGGTGAATGGGGACAGGTAGGACTATTTTTAACTCGATTTTAGAGCGCTTCCCGAACAACGGTGCGCCGGTTAATCCTTTAAAAGGACGGCTTGGATGTTTAAGAGACAAAAGATGCTCGGATAGATCCCATGTGTCGGTGAATGGTTAATGTAATTTACACCTGGATGACACGCTGAGTGGGCCTGTGACGTGCGTGTGCGTTTGTGTGTGTGGGTCCAAGTGCTGCAGCCGGCCGGAGCGAGTGTGATCAGAGGCAGGAAGATCCTCCCGGCTGTTTGAAGTTTATCTCTGCCTCGGCGCAGAGCTGGCTTCAGAGGAAGGAGCGAGGAGTAGCATTCTTGGGCTCACCCTGACATGACTTGTTGAGCACTTTACAACACAGCTGACTCATGTTGGCGAGGCGACGCCAGCAAAACGTGCGTCACAGAAACGCTGTGTGTACAAAGAAGCACGGCTCGGTATTTTGTGGGATTTGTTAATAATTTAGTGTAAAAGTGGAATTTTTAAACAGTGCGCTCTGATGTTTAGAAGATTGTGGAGGTGATGTCATGGCTTGTGTTTTTTTTTAGGTCAGAGGTCAAAGGTCAAGAGTCAGGCGGTCTCGGTCTCAGCTCTCATTTTGCTCGTAACGGCCACATGTGCGTCCACATCAATAACACACCTTTACGATTTGATCAGTGCCAATAATAGTCGTAAACAAACCAGACCTGACTGATAACATCAGGCTGGTCCATCACAGAGCCAGCCGAGGTTAACCCTTTCAGACCTGAGCTAACTGGTTTCTTTCAAAAGTGTGGGAACAAGGCAGTGAGCAATGAAAGAAGAAATGACCCAAAAATCAACAAGAAATGAGTAAAAAAGTACAAGAAAATCTTGAAAATAAGTTTTAAAAAAAAGAAAAATCATTTTAAAAAAGCCATTAAAATATACCAGGTTCTCATGGTCATGGAAAATCTGGAAAAGTCATGGAATTTTTTAAATATCGTGTTTTCCAGGTTTGGTAATGTAATAGAACTTTCTATTTTCTTTTCTTTTTTTTTTTTTTTTACATTTTGGCAATTTTTATAGAAAATATAATGGGGATTTGTAGTATTTGGGGATTTGGGGATAATTTATTTATTATTATTAATTTTTTTTTTTTAGGGTATAGGGTTTATGGAAAACTTTTTTTTAAAAAAATAATTTTTAAAAATACAGATTTGGAAGGTTTTCTGGTAATTTTTTATAGAAAATGTTAAAATTTGTGACTTTTTTATTTAAATTTTTATTTTTGAATGGCATGTTTTCTTTTAAAAGTCGTAAACAGAGCAGATCTGACTGATAACCTCATCTTGGTTCATCGAAGAGTCGGCTTGAGTTAATACGTCGTGGAGCAACAGCTGGAGTCTTCTCTTACGCAGCACTTTCTCGTGCGTGTGTGCGACTCCCCTCCCCTTTTTTTTGGCTGTAATAACAAGCTTCGCCCTCGCTGCTCCGCTCCCTCGAAGCGTCAGAAAGGAGAGCTTGTTGCCAGCTACCGAGCGCCTGGTCTCCCAAGGCCAAAAGGTCACTGGTTCAAATCCCACTTAAGTCGCACCATTGACGTACGCCATCTGTCAAGGCCGGCAGCGAGTCCTAATAAAGACTCTCTAATTGGGAAGGGATGACATGCGGGCTCAGTGATCTGAGGCAGCCAGGGAGGATCATTGAAGGTGACAGAAAGCCTGGTAGTTCTCTCATCAGCTGCGGGAGTGACGGTTCATATCACACACACACACACACACACACACACACACACACACACACAGAGTGACGTCTGACAGGTGTGTTTTTTCATTCAGAGTCATTACAAAAAGTCATCTGAGGTGTTTTGCCAAAGGTGTGTTGGCATCTACTGCATTTGTTTTTGCAGTCTCTTTTTAACGGCCACCCATAGAACCGCTTTTTATTACAGCTGGCACGTTTATAGGAGTCAGGTGCACGGTTTGGGTTCAGTACAAAAACCTTTTTCGTGTGTCAACAAACATTTTCTCCCTCAGTTCTGTGGCCAAGCTGAGACCATCGAATAGAGTCATTTTTTATTAAGTTTTGCTTCTTTTATTCTAGAAAACCAAGCCAGTATGAGCTTATGCTAAAGGGAGGCGTCTCTCAGGTTTATGAAGACCCATTAACATTTAATACTCCAGTGTTTTGGAGATATCCTTGTAAATAAATCCTAAATAAGACTGGGAACAAAAACATTTGTACAAAAAATTGGCACCAGCTCATTAAAAAATAATATCTCGGGTCTGTGAAACAAACAAAATGAAACGGTAAAGTTAATGATGTGTTATAGTTAATCTATTCTACTCACTTTTTATTTGTTTTTTAATGTAGTATTTTACTCCTATTTTTTTTTTTTCAATTTCTGTCGTATTTCTGCAGCTGTATTTGTCAGATTGTTTTGACGACAGCGAGAAGAGAAACTGGAAAAAGGTTCTCGCTGATGTTCTGAAAAGTTTGACTGCTGATTTAATCCTCTTATCAACACAGTTAGTAGTTGCAGCAGCTGTCAAATACGGCTTATGGAGGCAATTAATTAACCCGTTCTCACACATTTTGGGGCAGTTTGCGCTACAGTTTGTACTCAGATTAAATCGTCATAACTCAGCCCAATCTAAACACAGACCTGATACACATATTTTCACATTCGGTGTGACGTAAACTCTCTGAGGATGTCATTATTTCTGATGTTTATCCTGCATAAAAGTCATATATTTGTTTAGAAATCATGAAAAAAAAGGTGCTCCACATAACTTATGGGGCCAAATGCATAAAACTCTGCGTAGATTCACGTCTAAAACTGTGTTTATGCACAAAGGAAAAAAAATTCATACTCATTCTTCTTTGTCAGATTTATAAAATCTTGTATTCGCCTCTTTCTGTTTTTATTCATCTCAATTTCTATGAACCGGATGCACGTGCACAAGCCTCATTTTCACTTCTACACAGATGTAAAAATGTCTGTAAATAACTGTTTACATATGAAACGGGTTTCCATTAATCCTCAAATTGCACAAATTGAAAATGTGAATATAAACTACGCCCAATGGAAACGCGTCCATACACATTGTTTATTAATCTTGCCCAAGAAATGTTTCAGTTCTCTTCAGTGTCAAAGTAATCCAGATCATTGTAGCAAACAGAAAATACAACAGCATACAGTTAAATAGAGAGATATGTCCTTCAGGAGGTGGTGGATACCAAAACAGAGCTAAAAGAGAGCGGAAACACTGGACTCAGAATATGTTGATCTGTAAGATCTGTTGATCTGGATGTTTAAATAAATGTTTGATAATAAGTTTGCCAAATTAACTTGGAAGATGATGATGTCTAAATTCATCATCACAGATAGTTTTTTCTGCGAGGAGCACTTCATAGATGTTGCCTTCAAATTTTATCCCCAAAATAACTCTTCGTCTCCTTCAGCTGTGCACGCTGTTTGCAGCTTTTAGTCTGAAAAGAATTAGATTGGAATTCCTCGGGAGAAACAAGAGGCGATTTTCAGTCCGTTTGTTTCTCTGTCTCGCCTTACACACACACAAATGTGTTGTGTTTGTGTCTTCACACACACACACACACACACACAAATGTGTTGTGTTTGTGTGCAGGAAAAGCCTCGCGAGCAACAGTTGACCTGGTTACTCAGATATACTGACAGGCAGCCAGCTGAATGAGACAAAAGGGAAGGTGACTGTTTGCTCGCTGCCTGCGTGCCCTGATGATTGGTTGATTGGATCAAGTCATGCCGTGTGTATGTGTGTGTGTGTGTGTGTGTGTGTGTGTGTGTGTGTGTGTGTGTGTGTGTGTGCAGGGATTACCCAGAATGGCTGACTGTAGAGCACTCAGGGTCACACAGGAAAGATGGTCCTCATTTACCTTGTTCGGAGTTCGTAAGGTCATGAAAAACCTGGAGAAGTCATGAAATCTGCAAAAAGCAATTCCCAGGCCTGGAAAAATGTTGGAAATTTAAAGATAATGTAACATGTATAATAGATCATTCCAGGGGGGGCTTTTCATCGCTGCTTGCAGCTTTAATTATAAATTCAGTGCTAATCCAGTTCTGAATGTATTATTTTTTAAATTAATATATACATAAAAAAGCTATGATGTAGTAATGAAAAAGAAACGATAAGGAGTATCAGTGGTTGCTCCGGAGATTGTAAAGTCTTTAAAATTTGCCTCAAAGTCATGAAAAATGTATTGGTAAAGCTGTATGAGCCGTCTGTGAAATAGCACCTCCTGCAGAGACAGTGATGATGTTTTGTGTTGCAGTGTTCGGCTCAGTGCGGCCTCGGCCAGCAGATGAGGACGGTGCAGTGTCTGTCGTACACCGGGCAGCCGTCGAACGAGTGCGCAGAGACCCTCCGACCCACCACCATGCAGCAGTGTGAGAGCAAGTGCGACGCCACCCCCATCTCCAACGGCGACGGTAAGACGAAGAAACGCGCACACATCCCGCTCTGCCTCACATTTGAACTGCGCTGACTCTCTCTTTCAGGCATTTTTGCAGTTGACAATGATAAAAATGAAGTTTATTTATGTAGCACTTATCAAAACTAACGTTACAAAGTGCTTAAATTCACAAAAATACACACATTGGAAAAAATTTAAAACATAACACAAAACACAACACAATTTAAAAATTTTAAACAGCAAAAAAAATACAACACAAAAGAAAAATTTTTAAATAATGGTTAACTTTAAAAACAAAATTAAGTGCAATTCCAGGAGTAAAATATATTAATAAAATAATCCTTTAAAGAGAAATTAAAGAAAGCCTTTCGATAAAAATTGCGATTTAAAAGAAGATGATGTAGCGAGCCTGCGATCATCGACGTGAACATCAATCGTGCTGCTTTCACACGAAGCTGCAATCAACTTTACAAAGTGCTTTACACTTAAAATCACAAAAAATACACAGAAAAAATATAAGAACAAAAAAAACACAACACAAGAAAAAAATTTAAATAAATAGTTGAATTTAAAAACAAATTTAAAAATACAATTTCAGGAGTAAAATATAGTAATAAAATAATCTTTTAAAGAGAAATTAAAGGAATGTCTTTGTATTTTAAAAAAAAAAGCGATTTAAAGAAGACGGTGATGCAGCGAGCCTGAGATCATTGACGTGAACACCTATCGTGCTGCTTTCACACAAAGCTCGGCTGAAAAGGTTATAAACTGTCTCTATCTTCATCTTCGCTGTTCTGCTATGACCTAAACACGCTTGGATGACACACTCCTCTACACTCTGCCAGCCACATTAATCTTTCCAGTGAGGTTGGCTCCTGGTCAGAGCGAAACAGCTCAGCCCTCCATATACACTTACACATGATGGATGGCTATTCAGATGCACGGAGAAGGGGCCTTTCGATTAGCCTGAATGGAAAACGTGAGCAGCGTTTACAGGCTGGCTAATGGGATTAGCTGTAGGCTAATTGTTCCTTTACGGACAGCAGTGAGGCAACGTCTCGTTTCATTTGGCTCTGCGGAGGCAGGGGCCAAAGCCTAATAAGGGAAGACACTCTGATCGTGATAAGGCATTTAGAGCACTGCCTGTCCGGCATCCAGAGAGCAGTTTGAGTGTGTGTGTGTGTGTGTGTGTGTGTGTGCATGGTAGGGGATGGCAGGAAGCCCAGTTAGTGAACGAGGCCAGGATCTGTCTCAGCTTCAGCCTCTGCGTCCAAGTATAGCTGCAGAGTTTGACTCTGCGGAGGCCTGAGGGAGATGCGCCGGTCCTCGTGTAGCAGGTTAGCCCCGGTTTGTGCCTCTCGTGTGTTCTGTGAGTCACAGCGCCGAGCATCCCATTTTCTGAAAAACAAACACCCGGCGGTATTCGAAAAAACCCCAGAAGGTTGTTTAAAAGCACTTATCGCTGTTTCTGGAGGCATTTCCAGAGTCCTTAAAAGACTCCTCGGACCATCTGCATGAGGAAATGTTCCATTTGTTTCACAATAAGGATGCTATTTTCGTAAAACACAAGCAAATATTGGGACAATGACAATTCTCCACCGCTGAGGGGCTTTTTTCAGAGAAAATCTCCCGATCTGCTCTGAACTCAGATCTCAGCGTCCCACTGCGGCGAACTGCCTTTCGCACAATCTGCCTTCTCATTTACAGCCATCAAACCTCAGAATAAGCTTCAAACTGAGCTAAAAACAGACCATCAGACTTTCTCCTGCGGCGTCGAAAAACAGATATGGAGTCACCAGACATGTCAACATTAATTTGACCAGGTTTGATGAATGTGTTGTGTGTTGATGTTTTTTATCTGGTTGGTTTTATCATGTGTGATAGTGTTTTTGAGTGTGAGGTTTGTGCTGCAGATGTAATAAATAAATCTAATAGCTAAACTCGAGCATGAATCATACGTTCTCTTTTTGAGACGAATGTTTTTTATGCATAGTCTTTAGTTTACATTTAAAATGAAATATTGGAAAAATAAACAGTGGCTCCTCCCTCTCGCCTTTCTCTCTCCAGAGTGCAAAGACGTAAACAAAGTGGCGTACTGCCCGCTGGTACTGAAGTTCAAGTTCTGCAGCCGAGCGTACTTCAGACAGATGTGCTGCAAGACCTGCCAGGGGCACTGACCCTGAGCCAGAGAGAGAGATGGAGGGAGGCTGAAACGGCACTGAAAGGGAGAGAAGAAGAAAACAGGGCGGACTGAAAACCCCTCTGGACCGGCGGACGACGGGAGATCGGCGCTGGCGAAAGAGGAGGAGAGAAGTAAGGATTCCCCTGTTAGTCACTCCTGATCCTCCGGCCCTCCAAACCACTGCTCAGCCCTCAAACGCTGACACGAACTCACGTTTAAATTTCACTTCTGTGAAGTGGAACTTGGAAGATGATTCGTCGGTGATGTTATTTTTATTATAATAATAATTATTGATATCATTGTTAGTCTTCCTTCGTTGTTCAATGAATCCAAAGTGCTGGACACATCGCTGGCAGAGGACGTCTCCCTGGACGGACACACGGAGGGGGACGCCTCCTCTCTAGAAGGAGAGGGGGACGGGAGCTGTGTCCTGTCTTTTTTTTTTTTTTTTTTTTTTTTTGTGGGACGACTGTGATGGTGCTATTGGCGGGCAGACTTTCGGCTTCGGTGCACTTTTTTTTTTTCGTGTAAATACTTTTTTTTTGCCAATTTACCGCTCAGATACGACAGAGAAACCCCATCAGCGTACTGTATATTTATTGTACAATTCCAAGCAGAGCCGAGATATTGTCCTCTGATCATGTCTGTGTCAGATAGTAGCCTACTGTCATGGAAGGGAATGTAATGTGAGTGAATTCATATTCTCTGTGCTGGAATGAAAATATTACATACTGTAACATAACCCTTATATACTGTAAGGATCTGTATATTATATATGATGTTAATCCAGGACCAGAAATACCGCGCAGGATTTTTTTAATCACTTTTTCTTTCCCCAGACGGGTGCCTTAGTTCCTTAAATCAGAGCTCGCCCAGTGTCAGATGTTAGTGCAGAGTAGGATGACGATATTGTCAGACGGTGCCTGGGCCACGTGAAACACGATCGCCGAATTGGCCTTTACGAAAACGCTTCAGTTCACTATTGAAGGATTCACTTTGAAGGAGCAGATTCTGTGAAGCAGTTTGTTCATGTGGAAGCGGTCGGCTTCTTACTCGACGGATGATTATTTAACCGAAAAGTTAAAAGTCACTTCGGTGTCAGAGTTTAAGGAATATTTGACTTTCGCTTTCTTGCCACGAGAGACGAGAAGATTGACACCCGTCACTTTCACGAAGCTGAAGCCAGGAGACGGTTATCTTATCTGAGCATAAAGACCCAAAACAAGAAGAAATATTATTATTATATAATTCTGTAATATAATTTTAAATATTATATGTTGTATCATGTGTAATATTATTATAGAATTCTGAATATAATTTTCTATAATTTATTCCTCTAGTTTTTCTTTTTAGGTAAAGCCAAAAATTTACAAAAAATTAGCAAAATTACCTGAAGAAAAAATAATTCAAATTCTGTAATATGATTTAAATACAACATAGTTTTCTAGATTCTAAATCAGCAACTTAAGAAGAAATTACCCCAAAATTGTCAAGAAATTAGTGAAATTTTAAGAGAATTGCCTAAAGAAAAAAATAATTCTAATTCTGTAATATAATTTTAAATATAACGTGTATGTCGTATTATGTGTAATACTATAACATAATTCTAAACAAAGTTTTATGTAATTTTTTGGATTTTTCTTTCTTTTAATTCTAATTTCCTGCAGTTTGTGAGACATTGCATTTTTCCATGTTTTTGAAAGGAACCAAACCAATTTGCTCGTGTTTTCAAAGTTTTAAAAATATTTGTGCGTGGCGTCAAGAAAGAGCGGGGTTTCAAAGGTTTGAAGTATGGAGATAAAAAGAGTGAATTTGTGAGCTTTAGAGCTGTTGACAGTCTTTGTGCTACGATGAGCCAACGGTCTCCTGACGCAGTTTCACTTTTATTGGACAAACGTGAAAAATGTGTATTTCCCCAAAACGTCTCTATTCCTGTAAGGAGCCAGTGCTAAATATACACACACACACACACACACACATCACATCCGTTTTGCTGCCAGACCACGTTTTCGGGCCTCAGACGCCCCCTCCGGATAAAGTTACCCCCTCGTCCTCTTTGCTCTCATCATCTTCAGTGAAAAGACAAACTCAGCCAACTCGATGGTGCTTTCCCCTCCTTTTATTTTTTTATTTTTTGAATTTCCACGGAGTACTGTGTTTACCTCTGCTTCTCCTCCCCGCTCCGCTCCGCTCCGCTCCGCTCCGAGGGTTACGGCCTTCCCAGGCTTCTGGTGCTATCAAGTGGGTGCTTCCATTCAACCCTCCAGTGTGCTTAAACGTGAGGCTGGATCCAAACAAATATGAAATGATAATATCCTTGTCAATATCTCTGTTGGTAAATGCTGGTCATGTTATTGTTTTTTTTGTTTGTATCTGTTTATACCTCACACTGGGAAAAAATATTCATTAATTTTCGTGTATTGTTGTTTGTGCTACCAACAAAACGGACCCGGTTGTAGCCGACAGGTGACATTCCTGCTGGTGCGGTGAAAGGGAACGCTTTTCCCGGAGGAGAAACCCTGAGAGACAGTTTAAGGAGCGTGCAAGAATCTCATCGAAGCTGTTAACAACTAATTTCTAATTTTGCTGCTGCTACTTTTTTGTAGCCACCTTCAGTATGTCGGGCAGATTTTATCGGTTACCTTGAAGGAGGCCGTCGGGAGAGGAGTCAGCGGACGCTGAGAAGCATTTTGAAATTCTTGGACTAACTCGTCTGCTGGCTGCGGGATCACGGAGCCTCCAGAAAAAACTCAAAACTGGTACTCATTGCTGTGAACTTGGATGTTTTGAATGTCACATTGCTTACCTAAAAAAAGTGCAAGAGAAATGAAAAGCATCATGTGATTAGTTATATTTTATATTCAGTATTAATGTTGGTACACTGTTACTAATTTTTTTTTTCAAATGTAAATTATATGCTAATTTATTGCGTTGTCTCACTTGTACATTTATTTTCACTGCATGCAAACTGAACTTTAGCATAGTGAAAAAAATGCAGTGATGCAGCCCTTCACCAGCCCCCCCTTTTTTTTAAAAAGTAGATACAATAAAAAGAGCAGCTTTTAAAGAGACTCGGTGTTCGTGTTCTTTTATTTCTCCTCTCCTGCTCGTTAAAACACATCAAAACACACATTTCTTGTACGTTCATCAGATTTTAGAATGTTTTTTGGATGATTATTTCATTTTTGGACATTTCTCAGATTTTAGGATTTTTCTAGAAGTTTAGTACGTTTCTAAGATTTTAGAATTTTTTAGGGATTTTAGGACATTTCTAGGATTTTAGGATGTGTCTTGGACTTTAGGAAATTTCAAATATTTTAGGACATTTTTAGTATGTCTCTCAGATTTTAGGACGTTTGTAAGATTTTAGCGTATTTGTAGAATTTTAAGACGTGTCTTGGATCTTAGGACATTTTTAGGACTTTTTCGGATTTTTCGGATCTTTTTTTATTTTATTCAATTTGGGCATTTCTAAGATTTTAGGACACTTTTAGGATTTTGGAAGATGTTTTAAGAATGTTTGTTTTGAGGACGTTTTTGATTTTCAATTTTAAAAAATTTCCTCGATTTTTTGGACATCTCTCAGATTTTAGGACATTTTAACGTATCTCTAGGATTTTAGGATGTTTCTATTTTTTGCGCTTTTCTAGAATTTTAAGACGTGTCTTGGATCTTAGGACATTTCCAGGACGTTTTTTTTGGATTTTATTACTATTCAAGGGCATTTCTAAGATTTTAGGACACTTCTAGGGTTTAAGATGTTTTTTTACAGATTTTAGAACAGCACATTTCTAGGGTGTTGGGATGTTTTGATTTTTTTTTGATTTTTTTGACATTTCCCGTATTTTAGGATGTTTCGAGGGTTTTAAAACATCAGGGTCTTAGATCCTCTGTTGGAGGATCCTCTACTGGCACTTTTTGTGATAAACAGCCTTTATTGTGATGCCGTTTTATACATTCTGGCACCTTCTTCATACTAAAACTACAAAAACAACCCTCATTGTGAATCACTTTACTTTAATTGTGAATCAGAAAATAGTTTTGGGGGCCACCCGGCACCCGATCAGGGGCCAGATTTGGCCTGTGGGCCGTAAGTTGAGTATCACTGCTTCAAGAGATATGTACACTTGTCCTTTCACTCAACTCTTGGAAAGCACCCACAGCATGAGAGCAGCAGCTAATGGCATCACACCAGGATACCCGTTACCGCCGCTGAAGAAATCCATTCATTCGCCGCCTCAGTTTAGGGTGACCGAATCGGAGGAGTTTGTAAAAAAAGCTTTTGTCCTTATCTACCTAACTCTGAGACGCCGGCTGCATCATCATCCGAGACTCAAACCTAATAAACGTCAGCTTTTCACACACTGTCCCGGCACTGTTGCCATAGCTTTGGTATGGCGCGCTCCTTCCTCTCATCCCGGCCTCAAGTGTCTGGATTCACTCTTTGGGAACTGTGAGGTTTCCACTCTCCTTGGTAATTAATTCCAAATAAACAGTAACTAGCCCACTTGGCTGGGAAAACGCAGCCGTCTCCTTCTAATCCACAGTGTCCAATTACAGAGGGAGACAGATGGCCTGTTTGGTCTAATGTAACCAGTTTAGAATACCTGTACGTCTGGCCCGGCTTCTGTCTCCCGCGCCGGCCTCGTCTGCAGGGGTCTGTGATTACATTAGTCCTAACCTGCAGAGCTGAGGGCGACAAGCGAAGAGAGAAAAAAGGGAGGGTGATGGAGTTCAGCAGCAGATGACCTGACAGGCCCGAGGTGCACATGAAACATTTGCACGTGTGCACATACGTCAACGATAACTTATTGTAGCTTTAACTCACAAACAGAAGGTTTTTCTTGAAAAAACAAAAGCGGTTCGCTGGATTCTGTGTGTGCACACGTGGGTAAGAGGCCTCCAGATGATGAGGCGATGAAAGTAAGATGGACGTCAAGACTATACATGCTGTCACACATCTTTGGGTGCATTTTTTTTTTTTTTTTATCTTATCTTACGCTCTACATTAAACTGAGAGTGCTGTTTGAAATAATAGAGGGTGATATTTTTAAAATAATTAGCCCTTTGACACCTGGAGTGACATCAGTTTTTACTGTGCTGCCTTTAAATGACTTTCACAAGCATTTAAACCTCTGAACCCGGAGAAAAGTGCTTTGATTTCTTTGAAAAACATGGGAAAAGGGAAAGAAAGCAACTTGATAAGAAAAGTCCTGCGAATTGAAAAATAAAAAAATTGAAAAGATTCACAAAAACAAACTGAAAAAGGAAAGGAGAGTATAATGTCTTTGTTATATATTTAAGAAAAGTAAAAAAATGAATCTAAATCTCAGAATTATACATTTTAATTGTGTAATTACATGCAAAATTTGACCATTAAAAGTTGAATCCCCCCAAAATAAAAAACATTACTCACTCCCCAGTGCTTAAAGATTTATTTGTGGTGTATTATTTGTGTGTTGTGTGGTGTATTTTAATTTTTTACACAAAGCAGTTTCAGACATTTTGACTTTTCATGTTAAAAAAAGCACAAGTAAATAAATTAATAACGTTAACGATGGCTTAGTTCCATTCAGTGAGTCAGAGAGCTGTTCCAGTACGCCAGCATGTGCAAAAACAGGGTTTCCTCTAAATGGAACGCGGCCATCATTAGCGGTATTTACACACCTGCGATTATTCTTAGCGTGACAAAGCAAAATATCCGTCGTTTAAACGGTCTTTACTGACATTCAGAGGCTGGAAATATTCTCAACACTATGTTTTTTGTCAGGAGGAAAGATGACAACAATATAGTCGCTCCAAGTTAGGAGTTTTTGCTTTTTTTTCACTGCGAAAAACACGTCAACACCTCAAACATACAACAAAACAACGTCAAGCTCCAGGAAATAGACGACACCAGAGGTAAGCTAGGTTTGAATTTTACCACAAAAGGACGCAGTTATTAAACAAGTGTAACGAATTAACGTTACTGTTTGTAGGCAGTAGTGAGTAAAGTAACGTTACTTTTTAAAAAGTGTAACGAATAATGTATAATTAGGTACTTTTTGAGAACAATCGGATGTAACTGCCGAGCTAACGTTAGCTTGTCAGCTAACATTAGAGGAGCTACATAGCCTCTGTAGCTTTGACAATGTCAATGTTTTTTCTTGTTATTCTGTTTACCATCTGCTGGTGTTTTGTTTACAGCATTTAGTAAACAAAAAAAGTCATTTTAGTGGGAAAATAAAGATCTCTATATAACAAACTAGCTAACTGTTAATTAGCAGGCTCCTTAGCTTGTTGCTAACTGTGCAATAAGTTCACAGAAGAATTATTTATTATTATTATTATTATTATTATTATTATTATTATTTTTTATTATTATCTTGGTCACATCAGATAGCTGTACAGACAAATTAACCTTTAAATTATTATACGCACTCCTATGGCTCTGTGAACAAAATTATACGCCAATATTATTTTCTACTTTCATTGAGTCCATTTTTTAAACCAGTTAGGCTATGAAAAATATCATACATTGCTATGATTTTCAACTTTTATTGAGTTTTGATAACCAACATCAGTCCTAATTATAAATATGATTTTTTTTGATGATCCCAGCCTGGGATGTGTCAGTGATTTGCAGCAACATTGATTGTGACCGTACACTTTTTGGAAATAGCATGTATTTCTTCCATATGTCAAATATCACTGTCACTTCAGGCTTGCCATTGGTCAGTGGTATAACGTTAAAGTTCAGAGTTGCAAAAAAATGCACAAATTCACTTCACTTCTACGAGCAAATCCACTAATTAATTCAGATGAATTCCAATTAAATTGCAGAGTTGAAATGTCGGTGTGACCGAGACTATTCACCGCACAGTCAGGCACCGCCAGCAAGAAAAAAGAAGACGACAGAAAGGTACTGTTTAACTCTTCCAGTGTGTTGACTTTATTAGTCCGGGGGATAATATTAGTCTCTCAGACACGTACCATGTGTATTTGACTGAATAAGTGACAAGGTGATTTCCCAGTACATGGAGCTCACGGGCTGCTTATGATAAGAGGTGTGGAGAGGATGGGGAACAGATTTCTCCTCGTCTCTGGGTTTCTGCACTTCAAATGCAAACTACTGACAGTGAGAAAAGCCATTGCAGTTGCTTATCAGCAATTAAATATCCCTATCAAGCTGCATGATAAAATATAGGTGTGCAAAATGTGCCAACTAGCAATCATGAAGATGCATGAAAACAAGATGCAATCATGCTCAAATACATGTTAAAATGCTTTAACATCTTAGAATCTGTCAAACTTATGTTTGAGCTTTTCTGCTCGTAATCACTGACGTGCCAATCGGATTGAAAATTGGTATCAGGCCCAGTCATTGCATTTCTAATTTATCAGGATTGTTCTTTTTGAACACACACTGCCCGATTCTTTGTTTACATCCGCTGTCACACCGGTGTTATGTACAGAAAGCGTAATTTACAGCAGATATTTAGGTTTTCTTGTAATGCTGCTGCTCTAATAAGTACAAACATGTACAACTTAAGCTGCTACAGCACTTTAAGTGGACATTTTTATTGCTCATTTTTAGTGAACTAGTTTTACTATAATGCTGTAGTAAGTTAATTTTTTTAAACCATTTTTTACCTGTCTTTACTGAGAATGTTTGTTAAACTATAACCTTACTCTGAAGTGGAATTGTGATTATATTGTTTATTTATAGTCCTGTATTTTTTATCACAATGCTGCACTGAGTGGAGTTGAGAGCAGTTTGTGAAGACATATTTTACTCTCTGTACTCAATTGCAAGCTGCATTAAGTGGAAATGTGATAGGAGCAAATATAAAAATATTTTTAGGTTGTCGGGGCACCCAGTAGCTCACCTGGTAGAGCAGGTGCACTATGTAGAAAGGCTGTCCTTGCTGCAGCGGCTGCAGGTCTGAGTCCAACCCGGGCTGTTTTTCTTTGTTATTTTGTAAAAAAACAAAACAAACAAACAAAAAAACAAGGAACTGTTTGGATGCAGACATTTTGTCTTGTATTGCTTTGCCGGGATATTAAACCATGAAGCATGTACCCTGGATTGATTTTAATAACTTTAAAATACTTGAAGTGTACATTGTGCAGCTGTATTATCCTGGTGTGTAAAAGTATTGGATCAGGACTCGGTATCAGCAATTATTCAATATGAAATGACTGAGATCGGGGGCAAAAAAAACGTGTTCAGGATATCCCTAATTATTGGTCTCACCTTAGAGGTTAGGACCCCAAAATCCAGTGTCATAACTCTCGGCTGGCAGCCTGAGGACATACGCACTTAAAGACAGCGGCTGCTGTATTTATTCTCCGGCTCGGAGGTGTGAGGATTAGCATAGTGACGAACAACAAAGCTCCCTAAGCGTTTATCATCCTCAATCAAAGTTGCTGTGGTACCGCGGTGTCGTCGATGAGTGCTTGAAGCGTTTCGGACACTCTTCCATCAGAACACGGCGCAGCAGGACAAACAGCTCCAGATGGTGTGGGTGGAGACGGTGCATGCACGGACCCGGGGGGTCTGACAGGCAGGAATGCTGACCTGGGATGGGAAGGTCACGGCTCCAGCACCTGCTATCTACTGGGCTGTGTTTGGGCTCCGTCCTGTTAAGCCCCGCTGCTCTTTCCCACAGCTGAGGCCCAGATTGAACTTCCGTGGACGAGATCAAAGCCCCCGAGGGCAGTGGCTGCAGAGGAGAGGGCAACAGCCACCCCATCACATATACCAGGAGGATGTGTTTTTTCCTTCACACCTTCAAAGATGTGAAGAGAAATGCTTCAGCTGTGCACCGTGGCCTCTCTGAAAGCTGTTTTCTTTCAGTGTCAAGAGCTGTGCACTTTGCTTATCAGCTGTGAACCAAACACGCTACTGTGCATATGAATGCCATGCCTAAACATACACACTGTTCTGTGCATTTCAACAGCACAGTGTTTCTTAGTAAGCTCTCTCGGTGCCTGGTTACATCAGAAAGAGGAATCATTGTTGCCAAGTGTTGTTGCGAAACAGGTGATAGCCTGTGACAGAGCAGCTGCTGGCAGGTTGTGCACAGAGTGCTGTTGTGTGCTGCTAGTTTCATTTGTGGCAAATTAGAAACAAAAAGTAAAACTTTAGTTAAAGAACGACTACACGATAGCTCCTGCTTTTCTTTTGTTTGGGTTGCATTTGGTCAGCAGTGCAACCTTTCTTGCAGTAATTTATCATAAGTGGACTCGACGATAAAAACATTGTGCAAATTCACTTTTCCATGAGGAAATCCATTCATCATGATAAACCCACTGACATTAATTGATGTTTGAGGGCTTCGGGGTTGAGTTTTCAGCACAGGGTTCAAGTTCAAACAGTGCCTACTTCCAATGTAACTTTTAACTTTGGTCGTAGTTTAAGCACTCCCGACTAACAGCAGTTCAGATAGTTCCAGTATAAGCACAACTTGCAACTTAAATCAACACCGTCTATCTCGTGGATGAATTATAGTATAATCTAGTTGCAGTCGAACGGACCTCCATGTGCAGTAAGATCTCCATTAATACATGCACACAAATGATCTCAGCCCTCAGTATTTTATTCAAAAAAGTCTTTCTGTAAGACCTCTCCCATGTGTTTTTCTAAATGAGATAAAACTATTTAAATGGTCATTGAAATATTGCAGAAATTGAAAAAGACATACAACTAGCTGGAAATGCCATGGTTAAAATTGATGCCATATGCATAAACAGCCAAAATGAAGAATAAAAAGCACGTACATTGCAGCAAACAGTCCATAAGGGTTCATATACAAATGGTCATTTTGGGGTGAAGTATTCCTTTAAGCCAGAACTTGAGTATAGCTGATGCAGCTGGCTGCAGGCCATGAGCTTTTGTTGCTTGTCCCATCTCTCTCCCTCATTTCTCTTAATCACTCTACTGTCAACTATACAATAAGGGCATAAAAAATGTGACTGATCATAGCAATCAGTCTTCAATCTATAAAGGCTGGTGTACACTTTAAACAAAGTAGTTTGTTTAAAGTGTCGTCTAACTACGTTTGAAGGCAAAAGTGTTTAGAGCTTAATGGCTGCATTCAGAGGCAGGTAGAAAAGCCTGAGGCGAGACATGATGAATCGTACAAATGGGGATAATGCTGCACAATTTTAGACTGTCTCTCCTCGAGACACTCGTTTGTGCACACAGAAGTGATGGAGGAAGTGAAGGTAGGAGAAAAGATGGCGTACTATCTCACCTCTGCACACACCTGGCCGACGGCTGCATGAAGTGGGCACATTTGTCAGAGCACAGAGGGGAGTTTAAGGCTCACTGAGGCCTTAACTCTTCAGTTTCCACATGTGCACTGGTTCAGCAGGTAGCTGGGTCACCTTTAAGGGATTTGTTCCTATACTGTCCTCTGTCAGCAGGAAAGACAGCAGATAAATGGATTAAGCGTATAAAAAATCAATAGCCAATCACTTAGGCCAATGGAGTAAAGCCAAGCGCTTTTGCTTGCTTGTGGAAGAGGCTGAATAATATTGTGTGTGTATGTGTGTGTCATCATTTGGGTGGATGGTGCTCTTGAACAGTGCGCTCCACGTAGAGCGTACTTAAGGACATCCTCTCTCTGCGGAGGACATTATGAAATCCATCAGGAATGAATTATGTCGTGATTTAGCCTCTTCTGCTCCGACCGCCCACAACTAATAAATGACAGCAAGCTAATGAGGACAAATGATAATGGGGCTGTAGTCGCAGCGCAGAGAGCTACGAGGCTCGCCATTATTAGTGCGTTCAGCTACATTGTAATGCTGATTCAGTTTCATAGCCCACATGTCCTTCACTCTCGACATGGAAAAGGTGAATCTTTGTATAACACACGAGGACGTCCAGCGGAGGCACGTTGAAGGTTTGACAGCGACCTTGATGGTCCGCTGTAATGTGAACCCTCTTTAAGATCTATTCTTTTAGTAGCTTGTAACTGTAATTATGCTCTGCTGTAACAATATGTTTTATGGAGGAATAAGTCATCCTTTTTTTATAGTGTGTATTAGTTGTCCTTTATGTAATCTCTCCCACCTCTCATTACAATGGAAAAAGTGGCTGTAAAGACTAAATGATGTGCTTGCAAGCAATTTTATTAATTGAGATCAGTCGTATTATAAAGAGAACAAAGTGCTATTTTAAGTGTCGGTCAATTGATAGTTGTCCTTTTCTTTAGGATATTGAAATAGCACGGCCAAGACAACAACAAGAGTGGAACCACTCAAAAGTCAAAATATGACTTGTTTCCTTTTGTAAGGACTCTTTATATCACTTCCCTTTAAGATTTCACCACAGGTTTGTTTATTTTTGGGACAAAATACAAGACAGGGACTCACATAAAGGCAATTAATTGGGTCAGTTTCCTTCATGCTGTATTATTTGATTTTTGACTTCTAGTGGGCAGAAAAACTCCCCACCACTTGTCACCAACAGACATGGAGAAAAATTTGGGATCGTGTTTCTGGCCACCTGGTGAATGTTAGTCCAATATTCACTTTCCTTTTAGCTCCAATTAGCTGGGATAGGGAATAGCTGGGATACATGCCGCTTCTTTTACATCTTGAAAATTTAAGTTTGGGTGCTGGGTGCTTATCTTGTGCAAAGGCAGGTTGTGACTATAGTTACGATACGACCTTAAATGGTACTGTATAGTAGCCTGCTTATCAGAAATCCCAAGATGGAAGCTGATCTTCTTCCAGGCTTTGTTTTTAAGTGTGTAATAGGTCTAAAATACTGTCCTTGGGACAGATGTGAAGCTCAGATGCGATTCCCTGCACTGAAATGATCAACGTCATCTCCATAATTACCACCATAGACTAATGTTTACAGAATAAAGAGATATATCTACCTGCTGTGATTGGTTGTTCATATGCCATGAAGGGCACCTTGCTGCAAAATCACAAATTAATTTTGAAAAGAGCAAAGAATGAGCAATAGGTTTTTTTCAAAAAGATGTTTTGTGTCTGATTGGCTTCGGCTTCTGTGAAGGACGCAATAGATCGATGCTCAATATTTTATTTTTAAAGTGCTGATGACTTCTCAGATGGTTCTGTGTAACAAACGATTTGGTGTTTCGGGTTCAGGAGTTGGTGAGATTTGCAGTAAATGTGGTGGAAAACCAAATCAATGAGCCGTAGGAGGAAATGTTTCACCTGCAGAGCTGGCTGTTTTCTTAATGATTTTAGCAATAACAGTCATTTTATTAAGTGATGGTATCAAACATATTGGCAGGTTTAAGATAGTATTTCACAATATTCTACTGATGTTTACAAAATGATGTGCTACCAGCCAAAATTTAGAAAAGTTTTTAAAAAAAACTATCAAGATGGAGAGCTGCATTACCTCCAAACCACAGAAGATCAAAAGCATGATTATGAAACAAAACCTGCTTACAGGCAGCTGTTGCCCAAGTTTGTTCTTGAGTAATCAATGACTGATAGCTAGCCACTTGTTTCTTGACTATGGATCCCTTTGATCCTCTTTTCCTCGGGCTTTAAGGTTACATACCTCAGAGACTACTATGGACCGGACAGCAGTAGAAGTAATGACTTTAAATGTATGCCCTTTGCACTCACTGAAGTTCATTAAAAACACAGCATGTTGCCGGAACCTGATGATTCACAAACACGTGGAAGGTCAGACAGAGTATAAATGTTGTTGTTTTCTTTTATTTACAGTGTGAATTCACAGCCACTGCTGCAGAAATTAGATCTGATGAAACACCATGTGAATCTTCAGGATTATTTGTTTGTTTGTATTGATGCACGGAAACATGAGACAATGATTATTCTGTATTCTCTGTAAGTTTTGCACTAATTCATTTACAAGTTAACACATGAAAGTGATTGAAGTTGTTTAACGAGAATACGTCATGTACGCGGCGTGAAGTTTGTGAATAAGTGGCAATAGTAAGATCTTGTAATGTAGGTTTTTCTGTTAAAAAGACAAAAGTTTCATCAATCACATAGATGTCCAGACTCAACAGAAGATTGGCCTGCACCCTCTAGGTGGTGCTACCTTGAAAGCCATTGTCATGAGTGGGATCCTGTCTGAACCGATTAAAATGTTTTTGACTTTGCCCGAAGATCAAGTCAATGCTTCAGTCAAGAGCTTAAGTGTTGTCCATTTCTAAAAGGCAGAATCTGTAGGCACTTGTTTGAGAAAAGGACAACTTACTAAACTGTAACTGAAGAGCAACCAAAGGTGGGTTTTCATTACAGATTTGCGCAAAACTTAAGTGATATTTTCGATTGCGAGATGACTGCGTTTCCACTGAGTGATGTTCTGCAGCTTTTCCTCCTTGTGATAACACTCCAAGAAGCATGATGATGGATGTTCAAAACATTAGCAGCTTTATCGCTATTGCAGCCATCGCACTAGCTGTCATTATTTCCAATCTAAGACGATGTAGGCGTGTTGTGTGAGCGATTCTGTGAGGTGATAGTCCACGATTTCACAGAGGAATTTTGGATTCAAAACTTCTGGATGATCTGCTCAACTTTTGAAGAGTTATGTGATGCAATAACAGCTCTTGTAGCTCCTGCTGCGTCATGTTCGCACATAACATCATTTAAAGCACCTATGAAAGCAAAAAAAAAGGTTTTCATTGCAGTTTTGCAAAATATGGCTCTTTTGAATCACCTGAAATACCACGTCATGCAAGCGTAATTTTCTTTTTTGCGATAAATGGGAGTTTTTTTTTTGAATTGATGTGTTTCCATTAGGTGTATTTTATATTTGCAATTTCAATTTGAAAAATTTGAAGGGTTAACTTTTGAGCAAATCCGTAATGGAAACCCACCTACTGTCTACAGTTTACCCAAACCACATTAAAGCTTTGACTAACTTATCACCAAAATTCCAATTAATAATCTTTCACAATATGGAATAAATTCGCCAAGAAGCTAAAATGGATATTTTATCAAGTCCAGCTAGGAGGTTAAATAACAACTGCCTTCCATGTAACTCAATGCTAAATATTGTTTCAGTTTGAGGCGAAGTATTTCTGAGGTTTGCTTTTCTGAGTTTAACCTTGCTCTTAGTTGTAGTCCCGGGC
Organism: Plectropomus leopardus; assembly: GCF_008729295.1. NCBI lineage: Eukaryota > Metazoa > Chordata > Actinopteri > Perciformes > Serranidae > Plectropomus > Plectropomus leopardus. The sequence goes on from NC_056482.1 coordinate 27,482,799, forward strand.
TTAATTTATTGTTTACACTAGTTTCCTTCTGTGTGAAGAGAAATAGCATTCATTCCTGATCAGTCCTGTCCAATTGCTGTGGTATTGGAAATTTCTTGGGCAGGCCTCGCTTGGACCTCATGTTTGGCAAGACGTAGAGGAATGAATATGTTATTGTTAATGTCCACAGCTCTGCCCCGTTTTCTTCCTCTGGCTGGCATCGCTCTGGCTCCTCTGCACCGACATGTCATTTTCAAGGTGTGTCCGAGTCGCCTCAACTGTGATGCACAAACACAAGAGCAACAAAAGAGCATAACAACGCTGCCATACAAAGACGGCTTTGTGTTACTTACTCCTAGTGTGTTCTGACAAGTGTGCATGCTAATTTTGCTCTTGTGTAGTAGAAGAAGTGCTTTTGGAGAATATCGCTCAGAGTAAGGGAAGGAGTGGTGTAATGGGGAAGAGAAAGACTTGGCCTGTGTGAAAAATAAGCTTATAAAGTAGCTGTGAAATATGAACAGTGACATGAGGACATTTATCCAAGTAAAGCATATTAAAGGAGAAAGGGGCCAAGATTCAGCTCAGGTTTAAGGATAGCTTCATATTTTTTCAAGTCTTAAAACAATACCGACATACCCAGATGTACATTAAGAGTTTTTTTCACCATTTACCCCTGGGAATCAAAGTATTTCTCATTCTGATTGGGGACTGTAATACTGCCTGTGAAGAAAGCCCTTCCTAGAAAAAAACGAGGCACAACTTTTGTCACAGTGTGACGTCATCTGGCAAGACGCTGTGGTGGTCAATGAATAATAAGTGAAATCATACATTCCTGGTGGATTACTTTGTAACATGAAAGCTTTATTCCTACTGTTTACCCCTTGATTGTCCCAACAAAAGATAACATAATTGCTGCCGTTATAACTTTCCACTGTTGTTAAATCCTGTGTCTGAGGGCTGATTTCATTCTAATTGCCCACAAAGTGATGTGGTATAAAATTTACAGCCTTAATTCTGTATAAAAATGCTTGAAAGTACAACTGAGGTTATTATGAGGCTTCGGCGGTGAGAGAAATTAATAGAGTACCTCCCAACGTTACTGTTTATGTAGTAGAACGTTTCCTCTTGGCGTTACTAACCTATAAAGCCTCGGATCTGTCTCTCCAATCTGTCTCTTAAAAGGGCTCTATACAAAATTCAGAGTGTATGAGTTATCTGGACACAGCTCTGACTATGGAGGTGGTTGAGCCAATGGCTAGCAGCTAATGGTGCTAACTCCATAAACAGCGCTAGATCATGGTGTGCACTAACATGCATGTGTGGCCAGACCAGCTTACCACAACAAACCACAGAGAAGCTCGGGGTACAACAAACACAGATTCTGTGCTCAGGATGCCATTACTCCACCATAACTGTACAGTGGAGAGTGTGGTTTGCTGCTATATTAATGCTTTACATAGTGGCCAAACTGCGTAACTACAACTTCTGGGACTATCACGTGATACCTTAGGACCCAAAAAGCTGTTTTCCTGTAGACTCACATTAGACGGGATTCCATTACAGGTTTATGCAAAACTTAATTGATATTTTTTGAAATTTCGATACAAACACAATTACGAGATAACTGTGTTGACTGAATGAGTTATGTAATGCAGTAACACCTCTTGTAGCACCTGCTGTTGCACATCTTTTGCAAAGCTGTTTTGTTTATAATCAGGCAGACTTTTTTGCATACATTTTTCTATCTTAATAAATGTTATTTCATTTTTTTTTAAAACTTTTGCTGTACTTGCTTTTGTATTTCTCTTTGAGTTTTGTTATGCACCAACCTAAATTCTTGGTATGCAACAACCTAATTGGCTCTAAATCTGATTCTGATACTATCCCACCGATGCAGCTCAGCAAGGACACTTTCAGACAGAAAACAAAGTGGAAATTTGGTGCTAAAATGATCCTAAGTTTGGTAGAAACCCAACAGATTTAACTAATTTGGATTGCCAAAGCCTCATATTAGCTTCAGCTGAACCTAAATGCATTTGGAGTGGACGTAACTTATACTGAAGCCATGGCCAATGTGGGCAGGAGGAACAATTTCAGCAACCAATAACTCTTTCAATGTACATATGGGCATGTGAGTGTTGTTTTGACATTAACTTGAAAAATTTGGAGCATTTCCTTTAAACACTTGCGGAAGGACAAAAAGCTGTTAGGACACCTGCAAAACAGACAAATGAACTCTCTGCTCTGTCGTGGGACGTCTGTGATTGACCAACCACTAACCAGAAAATCTGCCGTGCCTGTCCAAACCATCTCCCCTCTTTGATCTCGCAAACTCATCAATATCCCTCCTACGAACGCACGCAAACCTACCGAGCTCTCTTCTTCTGCACATTCTGCCGATCACACCCCGGGGAACTGACTCATGGTTCAGGGGTCAGGCACGTGGGCCATCTCTGCTGCTCACACACGCCCATCCAACACATAAGTTATAACAAAGGACCACTTAACCCTGCAGCGTGCAAAGGAATTTAAAGTTAAATCCAAATATACATATGCTTTATGTGTGGAAATGTGGAAAGAAAGAGGAGAAGGGAAAATACTTGCTGTCACACAAGAAGTGTTGGTTGAATTTCTAAGAGATGAGAAGGATTAGCTGGCTATATTTAGCTCTTACCCACAAGGGCAGAGGGAGATAGTGGTTGTAGAGTAGCATGATAATGCTATTACCATCCCATCTCATCCCTGGCAGTCACATGATCAGCAGCAAAGAGTGGTATTTCCTGCCCCGAGCTGGGCACGGTGACACCGCACAGCTTTAAGTGTTCTCCTGGTGGTGCTGCAGGGGAATTATATAGTCCTGTCCCCTTTAAACATAAATTACTTATTTATAGGGCAAGCAGTGTCCTTATAAAATGCTAATTTATCTGTGCATTTCTGTGCATCTTCATAAAAGGTTTTTTCTCCTTTTCTCAGTAATACATCAGTGGCACATTTGAACCTGACCTGGACCCAGGAGCACATCCAGTCAGTTAGATCACTGTATCACCTGTTTTAGATTTGCGGCAGCTTGGGCCGAGCCGGGCTCATAATGTAACATTAACTCTCCTTCCTGTTCCATATGAAAATTTAAGCATAATCCCAGAAGTGCAGTTAAAAAATAGCGCGCTGGCCAAATGCAGCTCCCGGACACACACACACACACACACACACACACACACACACACACACACACGGCAGTGGCAGATCATTTACCCCCAAAAAACCACCACAGTGAGGTAAAGTCTTTGGTTTTAAACAGTTCCTTTTTACAAGCTCTGGCTGCTCCAGTGGTGACCTGAGAAGGACAGTGTGGCAGATATATATAAAATGCAACAGGGTGGTTAGTCCATCACCGGTGCCCGCCTCAGCAGTAAAATAAGACTTTGACAATTTGGGAAATACACTTACTCCCTAAACGTTTGAACACCAAGTCGGTACTTTTCGTTTTTTAAATCCGTCATCTGATAAAAACCCTTTCTCTTGTCCTATAGTGCAACCTCTGGGTAATAGCGGGTAATGACCCAAACTCGACCCACTAACCCACAAACCAGTAAATAATACAATATAAAGTGTCTTTTATGTTTTAAAAAAAGTACAAATGTAGACAGACAGCACATACTCGTTGTACTCATCTTAAAATAACGAGTGCACAGCTGTTATCATTCATTGTTTGTTTACATGGGCGCACAGCTGACAGGTACAGTGGTTTGGTTCCATGACGTTACAAAATTGCATTTTTAACGCATTCAGTGTGGACAGAGAGACGCTTGCTTGCTGTTAGGACACTGTATTAGGCCTACAAATTTGTAGAGAGAAATATTTTTACCCTATTATGACTGCAGAAATTTAAATATGTCATACTTTAACATATTTTTCAAGCCAAAAGCCGAATAACAGAAAGCCTGAACGCACGGGAGGAATTAAAATTTTTTTTGAATATAATGCAGTCAAGTACACCACCATCTTAAACTCCATCCTCAATAATAAACATATAGGGGCGCCTGGTGGTGGCTCAGTGGATAGAGCAGCTAGAGCAGCGGCCGCGGGTTCGATTCCAGCCTCAACCCTTTGCTGCATGTCACCCCCTCTCTCTCCCCCTTTCAACTGTCCTGTCCATTAAAGGCAATAAAAGCCCAAAAAAATAATCTTAAAATAATAAACATATAAATTTAATTAACACGTTGCTGGCATTGTCATCAAAATCATAAAATTATGAGTTTGGATGAATCAAATAGAAAAGAGTCAAATCATTATCGTAAAAAACTGTTTGCTAATTTTTTATTCATGTATTTTTAAGTCTAACGCTCACATTTAAGCTCTAGACAACATAAGCAGAAGAAGAACAGCATAAAAAAGTGAACAGCATTACAGGTAATCAAATCATGACCATAATCAATACAGTGACCCCAGTCTTAATCCTGACGAGTCACCGTAGAGTCCGGTGCAGCTGTTCGAGAGCAGAGGAGCCTTTCTTTTACAGATTATAGGGATCGCTTCTGCTCAGGTCCTCAATCCAGATGTTCGAGCCAGGACACTGTTCAACAAAACGGGGTTTGAAGTGTTGGAAAAGTGGACAGGCAGGATTCTGTATGACCAGTTTCTCGGTCACATGGCTTGGGCAGGACCTGACCTTTTGACCTCACGACCTCGCCTCTTCACCTCTTGGCCTTCTTCTCCTTCATGATCTTCTTGCTCTCCTCTCTCCGTCGTTTGTTGACGGGGTTGCGTGGGTCGTAGATCTCGAAAGTGTCCTCGTCCTGCATGTTGGCATCCTTTACTTTTCTGGTTTGCTCATCAAACTGCAGAACATGGGCCATCCTAAATCAGACAGAAAGAGGTGGAGAGAGTTCAAAGAACAGCAGCAGAGGATCCACTAAATCACAGATCTGTAGAGCTTGTACTTTTTGAGGTCTTCTCTCTTTTTGCTTTGAGCAAGTTTAATGACAATGTCATCATCAAAAATGGGAAATTGAGATAACATTTATATTATTCTAATGCTATTTTTTAAAAGATTTTTTAAACTCATGGCTAGATAACAGATATCTCTTTTTTTAATAGTATTTTTTTATAATTTTATTGTAATTTTTTTCTATTCTGTATTTATGTTTTTTGATTTTTGCAGCACTTGCTTTTATTTTTATTTACTCTTAATAGGGTTCTTGTGGGCATCAAATGCTGAATTCTTTATTCCTTTGATTAAAATATGCTTTGAGTCTGGTTGAAAATACACCACCATTATATTATTGGTATTTAAATTCGTAAAGAATCTGACGGAAAAGTCCACGAGCAGGTATTACAGTATTAGGGCTCATATTTTAGAGACTTCTTAGCAGTTAAGAAATCCAGAGAAAAAGCCCTGGTCCCCAGAGAACAGACGCTCATGTGTCTTTCATTTCCCCTGCCAGTTTCTCTTCCCCTAAAGACAGATTAAAGAATCAGGACATTCCTCGCAGGAGATATCAGTGTCAGGCATTTCACAGATAAAACACATTTTTCTCCCACTGACACGATCTCTTCAGCTGCTGTGTGAACGCTATCAGTAAATCTAAACAGCAAAGCAGCAGTGACTAATCAATTGCGAAGATCCATTTTTGGCCACGCAACCTCTGTTTGTTGTCGACCAGCTACATCCTCTTACATTCCTGTCTGAGCGGAGAATCACAAATAACTGAAATATGTTGGATTCTGTTCAGGGAAAACTTTTTAGTCATGCTGGTTGCAGCAGGGCTCTATGGATGGCGGCGTCACTCTACCACTTTAGTTCAGATTGAAATATCTCAGCAGTTATTTTTTGGATTGCCATGAAATCCTCTACAGATATTCATGAATCCAGGGGACTTGGTGATCCTCGGATTTTTTTTATCTATCTTTTATCATCATGTCAGGATTTGAATTTGTCCAATACTTTGGTTTAAGACCAAATGCAAAACTAATGACATTCCCATCAGCCTCAGCTGGACTTTGTGTTTAGTGCTAATAAGCATGTGTAATTAGCATGCTAACTGTTAACACTTAAATGCTAAATGTTGTAAACATTAAACCTGCGAAACAGCGCTGATCAAATATTAACCAAGATTCTGTTACTGTGCCGTCTATTTCTTGCCTAAAATGTCTTTAGAAACATATTTTAGTGCACTGTTTCACTGTAATCCGTTCTCCTTTGTCATCAACTTTTTAGCAATTTTGTTTTTTAGACCAACAGTTTGCATTACATCACCCACCAACAGGAGTGTTAATTGGTCCAGTGTGGCGCATTGCATTCCGATAGTTGTATGTTTTCGCCACAGTTTTTTTTTCTCTGTTTTATTTGGTCATGAAGCACCAATTTCAAAAGTACTGTGAGAGAGATGAGCCCCTTTCTCTCTCTCTATGTCAAACTAAGATCAAAGTGTGAAAACCTGGCACTGCTGATCAAATATTAACCAAGATTCTGTTATGGTATTGCTTATTTCTAGCCTAAAATGTTTTGCTTTAGTGCACTGTTTGGCTGTAATATGAGAATTTGTGAATATCCTTACTGCATTGTGTATTTCCCACCTAATTTGTTGTCGGTAACATGTTTTAGCATGCCATTTAAATGTAATTCAAGATTGTTTGTTACTGGCTGGCTGCAATATTGTTTTTTCAGAGAAGCAACTCTCATTACATCACCCACCAGTGGTAGCATTTATTGGTCTGGTGCAGTGCAGTGCATTCTGGTAATTGTAGGTTTTCTACGTCTTGAGTAAAAGCTAATGCCACAGCCTCTTTTTCTCGTTTTCTCTGGTCATGTAGCACCGATTTTAAAAGTATTTGTCGCCTGCAAAGACAACACAGTTTTATGAAAAGACCATTTCTCCAGCTTTTAAATTCTTCTTAAATGTCACAATCTTTGAAATTTCCCTTTAAAGTTGACGATCAACAGCTCCTTCTTATCTAGCGAGAGAAAATAATATTTACATGACCTTGTGCTGTGTGTGTCTGTGTGCACCAGCATGTTTCACTACATAAAGAAACTGTATTCTCTATTGTATATTTTTAAACATTTTGATGCCTTGTCTACTGTGCGTCGCATGTGGTCTGCGTCTGAGTGTTCGCAGTTTGGGTGTGTGTATGTGTGCACTCTGCGCTCTCTCCGGTGTTCATTTGAAATCGGCAGGAGTTGTGACAGCTCATCTAGAATGTCATGGCTAGACTCTGGCAGACCCCGAGGACTCCTGCTGTGCGAGCGGGCCGCCTCTGATAATTTGTCTAGCAGTCTTAGTGATGACAGCCCGCCGGCCGTACGCTCCTCGGAGTCACACGGCTCCGAGACGTGAGGCGGCGACCCGGCGTTATCAAAACCACTCTGTGCTGCTGCGATGCAACGCTGCAGAAGCCTTTCCTTGATTTATTTTTCTTGCCTTTTTTTTGTAGGGGGTGAGAATTACGGAGTACAGGAGGGATGGGGAGAGCAACTCTTTGCATTGCATGAGTTTGTGTGCGTTAGCGGAGACCGAAAAGAGGAGGAGGAGGGGGCTAAAAGAGGGAGAGTCAGAATTTGTAGACACAGACACAGATGGAATAGTTTACCTCCTCTGGCCCAGACTTGACTTCCAATGTCTGACCTGTTGTAACCCACATTCTGTTCGCGGCGCTCCTAGAGTGGCACAGACTTCCCACTGGTGTTTTTCTAGGACTGCTATGCTACTGCCCCTGTCCCTCACTCCCTCCCTCCTCGCCCATACCTGGCGGGGGCGGCACAGTGAGGTGTCTACAGCCGGGAGAGGCTCCAAACGCCAGCCAAGGCTTCTCTCAAATTCATTAGGGCCCCCCCACTCTCTTACACACACACAGACAGACTACACTTCAAGGGGGCTTTCTCGAGACTAATAGCAACTACAGATTTTGTTATTCTAAATCTCTCACACACAGACACTTTGCTCAAATTCAAACACATGGTATTCATTTCAAACCCCGTACTCTGTGTCGTTAGACTTTGAGATCTTTGGTGAAAAACAGAATATGAGAGGAAAACACAGCGTCAGGCCTGATTTCCTGATGGCCAATCTGGTGGCTGCGGGTTGAAATCCCAACTTGACATACACACACACACACACACACACACACACACACACAGACACACACACACACACAAAACTTGAACTTTCACACACATTTATCAGAACCCCAGAGCAAGCTTTGGATCTGGTCAGCTTCATCATTCCTGCTGCAAAGAAGGATTTTCTGCAGCATTTGACCATTTTAGTTTTCTCATTTAGGCGGCCCTATAATAATGAATGGTCTCTTTTTGCAATCTCTTTAAAATCCACCACGAGGGCATCAATAGGAATAACACAAGCAGCGGAGGCTAATGAAAAAGGCCTCTTCGTGCCAACTTGTCATGCTCAAACTTTAGCGTCCACAAAGCAGTGTGTTTGCCAAACTGCTTCTTGAACTCTCCAGGAGCACTCAGGACTCTGGTGCGCTCACACGCTGCTAATATCTGCTGCGGTGAATAGTGTCAGTGATTTAAAGCTGAGCACAGACTACTAACACCGCAGCTATTTCATTCTGTCTTATCCAGTTTTCCTTTTCCAGAGGCACAAGAATTCATACAATTCATCCAGGTTATGGTGGGCTACAGCACTTCATTTCTATCTCAACATTTCTACGCTTTTTTGCCACTGTATGTGTGTAGAAAAGAAAGATTTAAAGCTTATGTGAATAGATTTCTTCATCTTATGAATTTATTATGGGAAAACATTGGCAAACGACTACCTAATAACACATCCAGACAAAAGACAACATTCATTAGGTCGTCGTTATGCATTACCTGCTTGCCGTTCCAAATCTTTTATCCCTCAGGCAGTCAGACTTTTAAAATCCCTGTTATACACCTGTATATGGTTTATATTGGAGGTTGGAGGTATATTTGAGGTTTATATTGTACTTTTATATTGTGCATTATATCAAATACTGGCACTTTATTCTTATTGCGGTTCTTTGGCTCCTGGTGGACTTACCTGGTTGTTTATTGTGAATGTGTGTTTTTGTGCGTGTATTTGTTTTGTTGTCTTAACATGCTGCTCTTAACTAATTGCCCAAAGTGGGATTAATTAAGTTGTTTGAATTGAATTGAATTAAATTTTGTGTTTCTTGCAACCTTAATGTTAGAGCCCAGTATGACAGATGAGATGATGTCTTAAATGGAATCAAGCTCACTCACCAGCCTTTGTCGTCGTCCTCTGCCAGCTCGTCCACGTCTTCCTCTGGAGCGTCCTCTGTAATGGCCGAGGACAGCTTGGACTTGAAACGATTGAGGAGGTCCAGTGTCTACTCAAAAAGATCAAACATGATTTAGTATTTACAGTACAAAGAACAACCATAAGTTAGTCCCCACTATTTCTTCTGAACTGATTTGTATTTCAAGTATCGTAATTACTGACACCATGTCGGGCTCTTTCACCTGTTGTTCTCTGCTTGAGCCTTTCTTCAGTTTCTGTTTCCTCTGCTCTTCGTATTTCTTCCGTCCCTCCAGATATTCAGCCACCGCCTGACTGGTCGGCTTTTCTTCCTCTGGAGACAGACATCACTAGTGATTAGTTTCCCTAAATCTTACATGACCTTGATTATTTTTTCATTTATATAGTGCCATAAAAAGATTTTGTCCTTGCAAACAGATAACAAAATCACTACTACATTAAAGTTACAAATGTTTGAATTTATGACAAAATTATTATTATTATTCATATTTTTGGTTACAGAAGAGCAGATAGCCTGGAGATATTTGAGTAACCATATAGCTGTTTGAAGGAGGTCTTTTTAATTTTAAAAAAAACCCCAAAAAACATGATTACATAATATCTACTGGCCTGATTTTCTGGACCAAGGAAGAACCCATTAAATTTTACGATTTACACAATTATTTTTCGCCTTTTTTAACATTGTGAGACAGGGCATTTGGCCTTGGCGAAACTCTGCGCTCGCTGAGTTTCTTATGTTTTTACATTTCTAAGAATTAAACTTCGGTCAACTTGAGGACACAGAAATGCAATCTTCCTAAAAAGCTTGTTATTTCAAGAACTGGGGCAATCCGAGGTTCCCTGATGCTACAAGTTGACAACATTTGGGGAGCATACCACCGCTTCACACGCTCCCTGGCAGTTGACAGATGAGGAGCTAAAAAATATGCAGAACATGATCAGAGAGAAAAGATAAAAGGACGTAAAGCTTGTCAAGCTGTGTGTGCAACAGTTGCTGCCGTACATGATCAGAGAACATGATAATAAGAGAGGTGAAGACATGAGGCAGCGCAGGTCAGTCCTCTCATCTCAGATTGACATGCTCTGCATGAAACCATACTGCTGCCGGCCATCACAAAGATGAAGTGATCCAAAGCTGCAACCTACTAACCCCTCGCTTTATCTTTCTCAGAGATGACCTAAATTCCGCCTGCTACCTTATACCCCACACCTTATGTAATTGATCCCTCCTGGGGAAGGAAAGACCCCTTTCATCCTAAACAGACACGGGATACAAAAACAAAAGTTATTAAACTGGTGTTACTGGAATACAGGTGACATGTTTAGTGTATAAGGTGAGAGAAAATAATGTGAATAATATATAATAAATAATATAATAGCAACTAAAATAAGCTATAAAAAGAAATAAAACTCTTCTTTTTGAGAATTAATCAAAAAAAATTGAAAATTATCATTTAAGTCAGTGGTTCTCAAACTTTTTACACCACGTACCTCCTCAGAAGATATTAGGCTCTCCAAGTACCACCACTATGACCAATGCTAAATTACAGTAGCGCAGGCCGACCCTATTCAGCTAGAAACATCTCCCACTGGAGGCAGGTTTATTCCTAATTTCTAATCAGGTGTTGTGGAGACTTTACTACTGAAATAGCCATTAGCACTTGAGTTAGGTTTACTCAGCTGTTATATGAATATTCTTTTGCTGCACACCTCATAGTTACTTTTTGGAGCCAAAATTGTAGTGATTTTAAACCATTTATTTTACCTCTGCTTGCCATGCTGCCATCACAATTTAGCTCGTAACTAGTCATGACGTAACTATGTAGCAGCCTGCAACATATCTAAAATTATATTTCTTATAGTTCATGTATTTTTATTTGATATTTAGTATTTTGATAGCCTATATATATTCAAATAAATGTATTAATTCTGAAAAAATATTTTGGAGTTTCCTCTTTGTACCGCCATTGGTGCATGTACCATATTATTAGAACCATTTATTCTTTCATTTTTTAAACTCCAAATGCTCTGGATCAAGCCTCTTTAATGTTACAGTTTGCTGATTTTCGCTGTTTAGCATCTTTAAAATCTGAATATCTTCGGTTTTTGTACAGTTGGTTGAACAAAATTACACTTTAAATGGTGAAAAATTCATTTGTTCCAGCTGCTCAAATTTTAACTTCAGTATTTTTTAATCATTATCTTACATCTTTGTGGTTTTAGATACTTTTTCTATTTACTGTTACCATTGCTGTCTTTGTGCTGCTGTATTTCCCCTCTAGGGATCACTATAGGCGTATTGTATCGTATCGTATCGTATCGTATCGTATCGTATCGTATCGTATCGTATCATTAGGACATCACCTTGGGCTCTGGGAGACTTTGATGGATATTTCGACTATATTCTGACACTATAGGGACCAAATAATTACTAAAGAAAACAGTAATCAAACTAATTAATTATAAAATAATCATTAGGTGCAGCTAAAATGTAAAAGTCGACTCTACGGCAGACTGGTGCTACAAATAAAAGGCAGAGAGAGTAGGAGCCACAGCGCTGACGGGAACGCTGGGAATAATTTTCCACCCAACTGTCCTCCTGTGCAGTAAATGTGTGAAGTTGTCTCATCATGAATGAGAGCAGAGACAATCAGCGTGCTGACATTGGTGTCTCATGCAGTTACTGTGCTTCTGTAAATCTCCAGCTCAGACACACAGGCTGTGAAGTCACAGAGTGGCAGACAGTGAGCACAAGTCTGCTGGCTGCTGGAGCGCTCGCTTTCCACAACAAAATGTGATGTCACACACGCCATCGGCCCCGGGACAGCGTCACCTCGCTGGACACGCTGTACCACTTTTGGGCTGGATGCTGTGACACATTCGGCCGCAGCAAATAAATGATGTAACAGAGAAAACACTGAAGTCCACTGCGCTGTCGTTCAGAGCATAAGTGCTGCAATGTTATGAGTTTCTGTCAATGTGTATTTATTTATTTATGTACCGCTTATTGACAGTCTATGTTTCTTCTTTTATACTGCGAACAAAAGTTAAAAATAGCACTCATAACCACAGATTTCATTCTAAATATTTTAAGTGCAATTGTGTATCTATTAATAATAAATCAACTATTATATGTCAAAAATTTTTACAGCACTTTAACATTTAAAGAAACAGAGCACTGCTTTCACTTCCACGTTCTGCCAACAAAAATTAGACCCAAAATAAAGTTCTTCTTCACCTGAATTCAGTGCATCTCCTACAAGCAAAGCATAAATAAAATTGAGAATTGGAAACACGTATTTGGCAAAATGAAATGTGATTTTAATGGTTATTTAAGTCTGTCTTTGGGAGCTGTATGATACAGTTATACGCTGTACTGCATTGCTGTTTTGGATATTTGAGTTGACGCTGGATAAGGACGAGGATTTGTTGAGGTGATGTTAGTGCTGTTTTTCTTCTTGGCCTTCACGCATTCATCTTACTGCAGTTTGTGGACTTTTTTGCGGGTGGTTTACTAAGCTAGTTGTGCTGCTTTGCGGCACAGACACGTATCGTGTACTCTTAATCCAAAGTACTTTTAAACAACGGATGATGATCCGTTTTGGTGGCAGTTTTTGCCTTCTGCTCCAGACATTTCAAGGGGAATATGAGTTGGCTTTCATTTGAGAAAACAGTGCAATTATTCTTGTTTCTCTGAGCTTTAAGGCTGCGAATGCTACAAATACCGAGCAGTCACTGGAATTTCCAAACTCGGCCCTGGAAATCTACGTGCAACACTTTCCCCGGTGTCAACATGGAAGTCTGCTCTGCAGCTCCAGGGGCCAAACCCTTTTCCTCCTGATTTATGAGACCAACAAGTGATCCCCCTCCGTCTCTCCCCCAGTCACCTCTCCTGCTCTGCCTCCCTGCTGCAGCCTGTGACATGCAGGATGCTGACTGATGACGCCCTGAGGTCCTACATGAGCAGCTCACATCACCTTCTCCAGCTGTTGTCGCTAACTACTATCTTTGCGTTTGATGGCCTTTCTAACTACATTCCTCCCCTCTCCTGTCACCTGGGCTCCAGAGAGCTACAAATCAAGCCGCTGATGTTGTAGCAACCGCAGACTGTTATGGACGACAAACGCCCTCTTCTGTGGGATAAAAGCGTCTCCCTCTCCGTTAAACAATCAACACTTTTTAAAGCTGTGAGGCAACATTACTGCCGACCATCAATCAGAAACACATCAAAAATAATTTCTCAGTCAGTGCTTTGAGGTCGACACAAACTATCCATCTTAGATTATGCAACTGAGACTGTTTACATAAGAAAATATTACAGGAGTGTCCCATGAAAATAACTTAGTCAAAAACTGTCAATTTGGACAAAATGACACTAATCTTGATCACAGGTAATTGGCGTTTCAAATATCTCTCTGCCGCAATGTTTTTTTTCCCAAAATGCAACAGACACCAGTGTAACAAAACACCAAGGCATAACCTGTATAATATCTAAGCGGGATAAAGACTGCTGCCACATCATTTAGGGGGGTGGGTATTGAATGGACAGTGGTTTCAGAATGGCTCTCTTATTTTTGGCTCTGGTACCCAGTGGTCACGCCAAGAAAGAGAAAACCAGACTACAGGAACATGCTGTAATTTATGTGATGAAAACTGAAGGAGAATAAAAAAAAGTGAATTCTGAAGAGACAATTTGCTTTTCACTCCAATCAACATCACACGTACATGCCAGCAGCCATATGGGCAGCTAGAGGAAGAGGAAGAGGAGGAGGAGGAGGAGTGGGTACTGACTGACTTCATGTAGAACTGTGACTGGATGGTCAAGAATTTGAAAGAGAAAAAATGAATTCCCGAACACACTAATCCCCTCTTGCAATGATTTATTTAAAAGTGCTGATGTTTCGGTCACGTATTCAACATTCACTGATTTGGGGCTTTTTTGCCTTAATTTAAGAGGACAGTTTAAGCGTGAAAAGGGGGGAAAAAGGGGATGACATGCAGCAAAGGACTGAGGTTGGAATCGAACCTGCTGCGGTGCGGACGTACATGGGGCGCCCGCTCTTATCTACTGAGCGCCCCAACTTTCACTGTCTAACTGTAACGGAAGTTTTTAAAATCTTCACATCGTTACTGCTCAAAAGTACGCCTTCATTTGCACAGTACAGCTCCTAAACTTAGTATTTATGTGTAAGAATACTAATTTAAATTAATATTTGTTTAAATTTGTTTTAGAATCTTCCACTATTTTTTTTAAAGTTTCTTCGTGAATCAGTTAGTCGGAAGAAAATCAAATTAGTGAAATCTTTACAAACATAATTTTGGTAATTTTTCAAGCCGAAATATCAAATATGGAATGATTTTTTTCTACACCAATATTGATACTGATGCTGCCTTTGGATACCGAAACTTACTGATAGTGTTACTAAAACTGCTATCCCTACTTTGGTATAAAAAAGACATTAAAAGATGTGAAGACATAAGACTGTTATTTTAGTATTTTTTTTGCAGAAATAGATTAAATTGTTTCCTGAGTTTCTTGTACATAAAATGCCTTAATGCGGCTAAACTTGAAAAATATTTCAAATTACCAACAAACTTTAATCCTTGAGCTCACCAGAAGTCAACAGTAATAAATGTAAAAGAAAATAAATTAAAAACAATTTCAACACATCACCTATGGCTCTGAAAAAAAAAATTCTGAATTAGAAATAATTTATTGGTATCCAGGGGGTGTAAATGTGGTTCTTCACAAGCAAGTATATAAAGTATTAGTGCAATAAGTAAATATAAAAAAAATAATAATATGCTGAGTATATAAGTATGTAATTTTTTTTTTACTATTTCCTAAAATTTTATAAATGAAATGACTAATATTTAACAGTTTATTAATCCATTAATCGACACATATAATTTACAGCCCAAAAATGGTTTAGCCCAGCCCCTCATCATGTGTGCCCCTACTGACCAGCCTGAGAAGCATGCCAGTGAAATAAGACCGGAGGCTGACCTTCAGAGAGAGGTCAGAGCAGAACCACGAGAGTGATTTACGCTTTCAGGGATGGCAGTGTCAATGTGAGCCTTAATGTGTGTGTGAGAGTGTGTGTGTGTGTGTCGCTGTAACTGCTGCGCAGCTTCTCCGGCAGGATGAGATAAAACGAGCCCTCACCACGGTGTTCTTCTGTGGCTGAGCTGAGTCTCAAGATTTACAGCATTCGAGCAGACATCCGTCTCCCCTGCAGTGGCCATTGGCCCATGACATCTAAGAATTCCATCTAATGGAATTAACTTTTGCTTCCAACACAGAAATGTAATGAGGAACTCTTAAAAAGAAACTCCTGCCTCTGGCTAAGCTGCCAGAGAGGCACAAAACAAAAGCTCCCTGGCAGAGCTCAAATACCTTGTTAGATAATGGAGGAGCTTAGGCTAGTTGCCACTCGGTGCAACAATGCAGGGCTGTTACTGACTCAACACTTGAGTTTATAACTGGATCTATTAGGAGAAGGCCTCTTTCTGCTTAGTGTGTTTACAGAAACAGCTTACCTCTGTGCACGTATCACTAAGAGCAACACATTAAGTCAGATACACCAGCAGAATCTTAGTTAATCTGTGTATTAAAGCACAATGTCATGATTGTATTTTGTGCTCTTTCACCTAAAATCTTGAACCAATCAGCAGCGAGTCAAGAGCTTGGTGTGTGTGTTTAAAAAGAAATAAAACCATCAGTGTTTGCGGAGACAAAAACAATGTTTGAGCAACAAAATCCCATCATGGTCTTCAGTAAATTTTGGCTGGTGGTAATCCCGCAGTTCGACTGGTCCCAGCAGCACCCCCCACGAACTATTTTGTTTTGTTGCACAACAATATACACACGACCTCAAGCGGTTTTTGTAATTTTCAAAAATGTGTTTCAGCATCAGCAAAATATCCGAAGATTGACGGCATTATGACAGACTGCAGTGTGGTGAGGACCTCGAGGAGGTTTTAGGAAGGAGGGGGGGTGGGCAGATTTTTACAGTCTCACATCGGCCAAACTAACAAACACACACAGGGTTTGATGTGCAACTATGGCGGCCACTCAACAATTTTCACCCACGCAATTTTCTGTGAGCTTTAACACAAAAATGCAGACCCTCGAGGGGGGGAGAAAAATAGACGTCTGCAACTAATTGACAAAATCAGAGGGTTGCCTGTCTTAGTGTCCATTAGCAGAGAATGTAGCGCAGACCACCCTCTTAGAGACTGAGTTCACACTCTCAGCTCTGAGCTACAACAAATCTTTTTCAGGCACCTCATTATGGTGAGATATTTGTACATGTATCATATGTATCAGCACTAATTGTGAAATTCAGGCCTGATACAGATACAGATTTTTTGGGTTATTTAATTCTCCCTTTTATGCCAGGGAACCAAAGAAATCTTAACCTTAGACCTTTGTTACACTGTCTTTGAATGAGCTCAAATTTAACCGTACAAATTCATGAAACAACCTGTAATTTTACCTTCTTCCAAATACAAAATAATATCTTAAACTGCTTTTGAAACAGGGTACCCATGAAGTCTTAAAAAGGCTTTAATTTTATATTCTAAAATTTAAGGCTTTAAAGGGTCTTAAATTCATCAAAGTCTTTGTTGACATTAGCTGACTCCACTTGAGTTTTTTGATCCACATCAGCTGCTGTTTGTGAGTGTTTGAATGTGAGCACTCACATTGGCTGTCAATTATGTTACAAAAGCCCCCTTTTGTATCATTAAATATCTCATTAAAACTGAACTTCATAAAAACAAACACTTGAGCAAACATCAGGGTGATGGGAACGACCTTCAGAGACAGAAACCGTCTTTGGGAAACATTTCTTTGGCGTGTGCTTTGAGTTTTTACTTTGGCCTTTGTCCATTCACTAACATGGAGGGGCGGGCTTTATGACCTATACTGCAGTCAGACACCAGGGGGCGATCCAGATTGAAAAGTTACACTTTTAGGAGCTGTCTTGTCCCCTGATGTGTCAATAGTGAGTTTACTGCATCCTTTAGTCCAAAAGTTGTCCTGGGGAGGATCTCTGTGTATCCTCAACAATGTTTTCTATTGTCTCCAATACGAAGTTTGCTTTAAGCCCTGCTTTTTTAGCCTTTGCTAAACTCGTAATAAAAAAGATAAACATTGGCTGCCAGTCAACGAGGCAAATATCGGCAAATAACAATGTTTGGCCAGTGCGTCCATACTGCACATTATATTATCAGCCACTAATAAACAACACACATCCGTCAGTGAATGTAAAAGAATAAAATGTGCTCACATACCCTCCTCGACTTTGTCCACTGCAGGTTTTGCGCTTTCTTCTCTCCTTTGCTTTATGGCCTGCAGTTCCTTCTTCAGCTGCCGCGCCTCTTTCCGCAATTCATCACTGTGCGAGCGGAGAGATAAAGTTAAGAGTTTAAACTCAACATATATAACTGTTATAAAGGATTACACCTGTAGCGGACGAGAACGATGACGGAGCCACAGGTTCACAGACAAAAGTCAGCCGTGACAAATGTATAGTTGAAGCAGACTTCTGGCTCCACTGGCTGTTACAGAAACATATTCATCATTAAAAAAATTACACCAAAACCCCCAGAGTTACCGCTCTTCACAAACAAACATCAACTGTTCTGCCTCTAAAAATGTAACGTTCATGGCTAATTATGTGGGTTTATAAACCAAACATAAAACAATGTGTGCGAGTGTCAAAATGAAGAATGTACATTAAAATCTTATGTTACTCCAATAAATTTGATGGAGCCTTAATAAAATAATCGTTCGCCCCTGCAGGCTCCTGGAAAGCACCAGGAGAGGTGCTGAGGTTGAGCAGACTCGAATGAGAAAAATGTCAATGTGGTTTTTATTCTGAGATGAGTAATTGTCACTGTAGTAAGTCTCATTAAAGCTTTTTAAAATGCTGACACTCAACAATGGTAATGAGTACAAATCTGGTGGGGAGCAAAATATTTTCATAATGCGTGCATGTGAAGAAAATGCTACTAAAACCTTCATAACTTCAACTATTTTTCATGTTTTAAATCTAATATGCTGCAGTCTGAGGCTTTTAAATTACGTAAGCATCTCTGGGTTTGACCAACAATTTTCAAATTCATTGTCAAGCAAAACAAGTCCCAACAGAAACCCAACAAGTCCAAAGCCAAGGCCCACATAGGCTTGTAACGGTATTATATTTTCCTGATACAATAACCATCTCAGGAAATATCATGGTATACATCTTTCACAGTTGTTGTTATTATCAGTTCAAATGATCCTACTGGGAATGAACGTGGACTTTTTGTTTAAAAACACTCTAGTACTATTGTATTATTGAAACCTGAAACCATTTTTTATATTAAAGTACATGTAAAAACTCTCCCTTTAAAAAACAAAGTTTAACTAAAATAACAGTGACATTCGCTGTCCAGCTGCACTTGTTTTCCAATACTGTAAATAAACAAAATACATGGTATGGTATTTGTCAGTCTTCATACCGTGGTATACGTTAAAGCTAGTATACGACTTGAATCCTAGTCCCAAGTTAAGACCAACAAATCCCATTTAAAGTCAAGCAAATCTTTTTTATTTTATCAGGTCAAGTCCTCAGATTCATTGCTTGAGTCTGACTCAGGTCCAAGTCATGTGACTTGAGTCCACACCTCTACAAAGGCACAGTCACACAGTGGATATGCATGTAGAGCAAAGCCCAACACTTTAGATGAAAGCCATGTGATATTACGGCACAATGTGTGCAATAAACTACACAAGTGGCTGTGATACGTGAAATACACAGCTGTCAGATGCCGTTAGTGGCAGAAGTAATGAAAGACTTTATACTTCCTTCCCTCCAGTGGCACAACATGAAGTATTACAGGCGCTGCTCATGTCCAGCCACCCTTATAAAATCTTTAACTGGATCACAGAGGCAGGCCAAGGCACATCCTTGACTCAAGGTAGCGTCCCCTTTGGCAGGTGGCCCGGCGCCCAGCTCATGCAAGGCTGAATGCTCGGAGTCTGAACCGGGGCCAGCGAATGCAGATTATTGTTCCCTTTCACATGATTGAGACTACTGCCAGTTGCAGAGCAGATATGTTATGTTAGGAAATGATAATATTTTTGTACTGCCTGACAGCTCTGTTTTTGTCCCATTCTCTTGCGGAGCCACAGAGCACAGGTAAGCTGCACAGTCTGGGCCCCCGGCCTAGAAACATGTGAGGCATCTCCAGACCAAACAATGGCTGCCTTTGTTTCTTACATCTGCTTCTCTGGACCGACATTCATTTAGATCCTTTTCTTACCTTTTTTATTTCATTCTTGTGTTTCGAGCCGTCCAACACTCATGTTATCTTTGTTAAAATCTCTGACATCGTCTGTGGCAAAGCATCGAGGCATCAAACTGCGAGACATTTTAACTGTAAGTGCCTCGGCAAATATTAACAGCTGTGTCTGACTTGATGTCATGTCTCTTCCTCGTTAGCTTCCCTGCTGCTCCCGAGGATACACATGAGGAATCAGTCAGACATACGGTTGTTAGTCGTCTCTTTTCCAAGAAGAAAAAATGTTGCAGCTGAGTCCAGACGCAGTTGCCAAGAGCAGAGCTGGTTGGCAGAGTCAGACTTGGCCTGTGTGAGGAAGTCGCCCGCTCAGCTCCGTCTAGGAGCAATGACAACAAACCTCTTTTCTGAGACACTGACTCCAATGTGACAAACCACAGGTGGACAAAATAATATAATAACTCAAAGACTAGAGCTGCCATTCACAATTTCACATTTCACGCAAGAGGTAAAGCCTAAAAAGCTGGTAAAACGTGTATTAGCTTTTGGCTGGTAGACCTCAGCATATTGACATCCATCAAAAAATAAACAGAGCCAGTTAATTACAGCAGCGAGTGGGCAAATGTCATCATGAATTTTAAGACTTTTTTGAAGACTTAATACGTCTTGTGTTCAGCCACTTCTCTATCTGTTGTCAGATACTAAAATATCTGAAACTAAAATATTTGCCTCTACTGAGGAGGTAATGTATTCAATTTGGTTTGTTTGGTTGTTGGTGGATTACGGAAAAACTACCTGCCTCTAGAGCTGGGCGATATGGTTTTCAAATAACATTGTGATATTTTAAGGCTATATCGCTATAAAGATTAGTAGTCTCAGAGTTTATAGTGTGCAGAGTTATTTTCTCTGATTTGGCAGAACAAAAGGTGACAATATACAACAATTTTCACAGCATGTATAGTGCAACTTATGACTAGTAAGTTATTCTTTGTGTAGAAATTAGTTCACTTTTAAGCAAGCTTTTAGGGCAACAGACAGCTACTTACGAGGCCAAATACCTGCTGCCTGATTTAGTTACATGAGTTGCAAACATTGCAAAATTTATAATGTGACATGAAACAAATTTTTAAAAATCATGCAAGCAAAGACTGGACAAATACTGCATAAGCAAAGATGACATAGTAGATACATAAATAGATTATTGCTCACAGACTATGACCTCAAAAATGACCTGAATCTATTGCATTATGTTGTATATATACAGTGTTTATATTTTATATATACAGTGTATATACACTTTGTTGGACGCATCATTTTGTCCACTTCAGAGAGGTTGCCTTGACATGACTTCTGTGCGTTTTAGTGAAATTAACTTCAAAAATGACGTAAAGTTTCTGACTTGAACACAGTCCAGCCTCTTCTCCGGGTTTTATACATATATTCTGCAGCGAGGAACTCTTTGGACTGAGTGATCACTTTCTGCCTGCCTTGACACGCTGCCATTCGGAAAACAAGAAACGTATCCACGGCAACAGCCAAACAATCGGCTCCACAGCCCTGGTGCCAATAAAGAGAAAGGGGCCAGAAAGGACAGGAAAAGCCCCAACAACACCTGTTAGGACACACCTTGGGGCTCAGCAAATTCCTCTTCAGACCCTCACATCACAACACCACAAATTATTTTTCTTCTGCACATGAAGCAATAATGTGACAACCACATTTTTTAACTACACTGGATAAATCACAATGTGATGAGCAATTTATGGAGTTTTTGATTGAGGCTGTTAGTGTTATTTGAGATTTTTAAAAACTTGAGAACACCATGTTAGGCAATAATTGTTTAATCACAAAAATATCCCATAAATATGAAAAAATAAAAATGTTGAGAACCCCTTATTTGGTTATCGACAAATTATGATCAGGACATACGGAGCACGATATTCTACGACCGAAAAATAAACCTGTCATTGCTCTCTGGTGGACTAACTGTGTATTTCTGAATTATTGCCAACATATCTTTAATCTTGAGGCAACATATCTAAACAACCCCGACATTTGTTATAAACTAAGATCGGAAAAGTAATATGCAACTGTTTTAATAATCAATTGCTCAATGAAGTACTTATTCAACGTTCAGTATCTCTAGATTTAAAAATGGAGAATTTCATATCAGAGTCAATTGAATATCTTTTTGGTTTTTGGACTGCTGGTTGAATAAAATAAGACCAAGCGATTAATTCCTGAATAAAGAAAATAACTAATGATTCATCTCTACGAGAAAAAAGAAAAAAAAAGAGATACCAATATTGCGTCAGCATTGTAGGGTTGACTATTGGGGCTTTTACAAAATATTTCCGCAATGAGATTTTGAAGGACAATCATTAGTGTTGTTAACAAAATAACTGAGTGGATAAAGGCAAGTTATAAAACTGTTATAATAGTCTAGACCAATAAATCGACCTTCTACCTTCTTCTTCTACCTTCCAATAAACAGACCTAAACGTTTTTTGTGAATCCCTTCTTGCCCCTGTGGCCTGGCTCCACTTGAAGGCTGCCAGCTACTGTCACTCTTTCACAATATTCACAAAAAGTGAAGCCCAGAGAGCTGTGGATGATTAACTTTTCATAAAGAAAGCATATGAAGTGATTGGCAGTAGACCAGAAAACTCTCTCATGATTCAGAACCTTGCATTTAATACTCCGGTGTCTGGCAGGAGGCTGACGCTGACACAGGAATTCGACAACCTTGAAAAAAGTACAGTGATGACTGTATGGTTCATCAAAAATTCAACCGGTTTCCAAAATGTACACACAGGCGTATTTTTTTTTGCCTTTTTTGGATTTCTCTGGATTCTTCTGCGGCCTTTAAGGGACTTTAAGAAATGTAATAACTGATAAAAATGAAACCGTTTTAAGTTCAAATAAAGCTGCAAAAAGTAAAGTTTAACACCTTTGGATGGCAGCAGCCTCTTCCCGCTATGGTGGACTCAGACCAGTCTAACGACTGAGCAAGTGATGTGGATGAATGTGCTAGAATAACAAGATGGCTGGGTGAACTCCCCTCAGGGGGCACTCCATGGCTTGGTCAAAAGCCAAGGAGAACTGTGAGCTGGAGTGGAGGAATCCAACCTCAACACAGGAATTTGCATGACTTTGCAGAGTGATCTAGACCAACACATTACCCATGCAGCGGACCAAGGTTCCTCTCTTAGAGCGCCTAATCTGCTTCAACTACATCCTTTTGTTTGTTAGTCTCGATGGCAGAAAGTAATGAATCTTGTGGAATGTTTCTTGACATTTATAGGTTACGTTTAGTCGTGAATTTTCTATTCCATTTAAATATTTTGCTTCCTTTGGAGAGAAAAAAGACACAGCAAACGCGCAGATTCTCAAATGTTGACGTTGATCACGGTCCAAGTGGCGTTCTGCTGGTTTTTTATTCACTTTCAGAAAAAGTCTTAACCCCCTCGTCCTAGACATGCATCGCCGTCTGGAACTGTTTCCAGCGAGCAAGTGCCCCATATGGGGCAGACATGCTACAGTGGGCCAGAGATGTGTAAACCTGGCAGTTCCAAAACATACACAGACCCGCTGCCAAGAACTGGATTATCTCAAGCAGTTTTCTGCACAACAGCAGCGGCGAATGCTTTCTTGATCTCTGAAACCTTTCCCTGAGAACGCGTTGGGTTATGACCGATGACAAGAGACAGGTGCAGCCAATTAATAGAGAGAGACGCAGGATAATTAGTGTCTGATGATGTCCCGTTTAACTTACACTGTCCACACGGCGAGGATACTGCTTCCTCACAGAGCAGTGTGGCAAAAGACTACACCCAGAAATAGGCAGATGAAAACTAGAACTGCAAGAATTTGTAAATAAGTCAGTTACTCAAATGACAAAAAAAGAGTTTGGCGACTATTTTTATAATCGATTAATTGTTTTCGTTGAAACATTCTCTGGTTGCAGTTTCTTCTCTGTGAGGATCTTCTGCTCTTCTCTGTTTTATGTCACTGTAAACGGCTCTTAGTTTGGAAAAAACAAAACTTTTGAAGATGTGATTTCGTGGTCAGGGAAATTCTGCACTGAAGGCACCAAAAATTTGACGAGATTTTCGCCTCCTCCCGAGTAACGATGCACTGCTCGCACATATAGCTCAGTAATAACTATGGCTACATAACGTGGAAAATATAAAGTTGCTGAATATCATGATAATGATTTGAGTTGTGATAAATAGACATTAATGTTTACTCAGTTTTGCCGTTCTGCTGCTTTCAGTATACTGCGAAAATAAAGAAATTAGTTGTTTAATTTAAAAAATGAAAGAGAATTATTTCCTCAGCTCCTGAGTGCAACGTCGCAGACTTTTACGATGTGTTTATCACGCAGGTTGACATCACGATGACATGACTGACATAACTCCATATTATCGGCTTTAAGTATACTGTTTATTGTTCATTTCTGCACAAATTAATGATTCAGTGCAAAACTAAAACTATTTGTTTAAATATTTGTTTGTCGACAGAAAATTAATCAGCAGCTCTTGAGATATTGTTTAATCCAAAATGCCACAAATTCACCTTCTAAATGTGAATATTTGCCATTAAAAAAAACAAAACGATTTGATGATATTAAAATGAAGATCCTTGGCTTTTGTAATGTTTGTGTAGGCATACCAATCGATTTCTAAAATTTTAGCGATTAATCAAGAATGAAAATAATCATACATTTTTCAAGTTGTGTTTATATATATAACAACAGTCTCATGTAATGTAAAAGTATGGACAAAATATCAATTTTGACATTAGTTTGAGTATTTCTTAGTGATTAGATACAGTTATTTAGGTTTTTTTAATAACATACTATAAGGAAACATCATGTAAATAATGGGATCATTTTGACGGCTTCTCCGTTTAACGGACTCTGTCAAAGGCTGTATTATTAAAGCCTGCTGCCACAGACTGTATACACGGCGCATAAGTATGTGATAACAAGTGATATAAATAACAGGAAGTGCAGTTGTGTTATCTGCAGCCTGCAGTAAGCGAGACAGCAGAGGGAGCCCGGCCCCGCTGGCAGACGCAGCTCACACTGTGTCCCACAGCCATATGGAAGC
The DNA here is from genome assembly GCF_008729295.1 of Plectropomus leopardus. Taxonomy (NCBI): domain Eukaryota; kingdom Metazoa; phylum Chordata; class Actinopteri; order Perciformes; family Serranidae; genus Plectropomus; species Plectropomus leopardus. The sequence continues at coordinate 27,507,445 of NC_056482.1, forward strand.
GTTTTGCTTCCCCAGTCATGCCCCGTCGGGTTTAACAAAAGTGGCGACTACCACATACACTGCTTTTGGGACTTCATTCAGTAGTGTCTTTTATAAAGCAGCCCCCCTTAAAGAGGCCCACTTCAAACACAGCAAAACCAGACGTGATCAATAGTAACATAAAAGAAGTGTCAAACTGTGAGCGTAAAAGCCCGACCAGTCAGACCAGCAACATCAAACATCACAGCACGTTGAGACAAACTTAGTATAAATAGGATCCGCTGGGATTGATTGTGACTCATCTTTTACATTTTCTTGGTCCAGGTACAGTACGCCATTATTTGGCAGCGTGCTCGTTGAATGTGAACAAGTCCAAGCATTTTGCAATCACGGCGCTGCAGTGGAATATCATCTGGCTGCTGGATAGCAACGTAAGATAGTTTTGACCTGATGTAAAAACTGTTTTGGTTTCAGGGAGACTCCTAATTTCAAGGTTGTCTCAGCAGCCTTGAGTCGGAGACAAAAGACACAATCAGTGTTGTAAATTTCCCCCCGAAACTGAGGCCTGGGCATGCTGTAGACGCTAGCCCTTCACACACATAATACACTGTATATCTGAGTGTTAAAGGTCCCATATTGTGCTCGTTTTCATGTTTATATTTTAGAGTTTCTATTATAACATTTTTCCATGTTTTAATGTTCAAAAAACACTATTTTTCCTCATACTGTGGGCCTGATAGCTGTATTCATCCTCTGTCTGAGGTGCTCTGTTTAAGTGCCTGTCTCTTTAAGTCAAATCAAGTCAGTTTTATTTATAAAGCCAATTATCAGCCAGTTTATGGACTGCATGCACTTTTCTGACAATTTCGCGTTTTGATCAGGGTTCCCGAAAATTTCAAAATTCGTAAAAGATGCTCTATGCATTAATCTAAAAATAAGCATTTAATTAGCATTTAAGTGTCATAAGTCAACCTTTTAAAAGTAAAAAAATGCTTAGAATGTGAATGAGGGATTTTTATGAATATTTGTTATGACATTAAACTAAAAAGCGCAAATAATGAATAATTAAAAATAATAATATTTTGCCAAATTCCTCTTGTATTAACATCACCAAAGAGTCATGTTTTAAGTAACAATAAATATCTAAAAAAATGTAACAAAATTCCCTCTAATCTTAATTAATTGATGCCGGTACATGTTTTGTTTGTTTGTTTTTTTACCTTAAACACTGTAAAATTGGTTGTAAATATAATTCCAAGTGGCATAAAAAAAAGTAACTGTAGGAACCCTGTTGATACTTTTACAGTATTTTTATGGCACCTATGCCTGCTTTATAATAAAATAAAGACATGTAAATCTGTTTATTTTACAATATGGGACCTTTAAAAATAAACAACAAAAGTCCCGCAGCAGTAAACTCAGACAGAAGTGGGAAAACTTGCTGCTTTTCTAACATCCTCTCTCCTTTTTTTTCCCAGGTGACTAGATACCAGTTGGTGTTCCTGGTCGCGCACAGAGCAGCTGAAAGCTCAAAGCAAAAGCAACGGTGGGAGAGCGGAGCTCACCCTGCAACAATGCCCCCTTTGTCCCGGACTAACACTGTACCTACCAGCCTGCGCTTTGATTCGCTGCCAAGACAAACCACTGTGTTGGGTTACAGTTCTTGTAGCAAAACAATCTGCGCTTGTGTTTAATATACTACAGTCTGCCTGCATTGGGCTGGCTGTCAGTCAGGACACACACACACACACACACACACACACACATGACTGGGCCCCCTCTTTATCCCATTAGCACTAATGAGAGAAGGGTATGTTGATTATGTGTGTTGAGGGCTACCTGTTAAGAGGATATGGAGGAGAGATAACCGGCCAACCAGCCAGCATCAAAGAGAGATGAAAGATAAATCCCTCTCTCTCTCTCTCCGCTCTCTCCTCAGCTCATTTTCATACTAATGTCGTCTCACACACCATCACCGTCCACTCTCACCTTCACTTCACTCACACTGTTGGCTCACACAGACGCACTGTTTGCTTCTACTGCAGCACAGTAAGTAATTTGGTCTGAGTGCCAACATTCCTGTTTCAAATAGCAGGTCCACTGATGTTGGTCCAGTGAGCTACAACTCGTGTGTGTGTGTGTGTGTGTGAGAGAGAGAGAGTGTGTAGAAACAGAGCTGGGAGATATGTGGATGTCAGTGACACCAGGACAAGAGACACTAGAGCGAGTTTCAAGAGCACCATAGTTATGAAATCGCACTATTATTATGTCTGTTATTAAACCTTTGAGGCCTGAGAAAATTGATTTATTTTTTTCCAGAAACATTGAAAAAGACAACAATAAGCAACTTGGCAAGACAAAAAAAAAGCAAAAGAGTAGATTTTGAGTTGTTTTAAGCAGGGAATGGTATCAAAGAACTATATTTATAATTATTATAGTTCAGTTTTTTAATTTTTTTTTGTCCAGAAGATTACTATCCAATTAATATTATTGCAATGAAATATCATGACTTTTCCATAACTTTAAATGGTTTTTACAAATCTTATGTCTTTTTCAGTCCTGGAAAATGTGATTGTGAAATTCCATGACTTTTCAAGGTTTTCCATACCTGATATTAGTATATAGTTTTGGGAGACCAAGTAGGAGATTTGGATCTGAGGACTTATTGAGTATAAACGTGGTGACGCTGCTTTTTAAAGTCCCTCTTGAAGGGGCACGCCTCCGATTATAATTGTGAGGTTTAGTTTAAGGTTCGCCCACACTGAACGTTTTTTTTATTTTTTTAAATTTTACAGCCCTGACACACCAACCTGACGGCTGTCGGTCAGTGTCGGGCTGCGGGTGAACATCTGTTGCCCTTGTTTTTGCGGCGTGTCCTGCTCTGTTGGCGCTCATCAGCCCTCGTCAGCTTTTTTTGGTCGATTTAGCACGTTTATCGGTGTTTGAGTAAAGGAATTGTCTCAGATTGTCACAGGAGAAGTGAAACAAGTTAAACTAAACAAATGGATGATGTCCCTGAGGTTTTACAAAATAAAAGTTCCTCCTATGCCAACACTTTGCACTTTTTAATCAATCAATTTTATCGGCGATCATTAAAATAAAACGATAATGCCACAATGCCAAATATAGGCCCCAATAATAAGCCAGACCGATAATCTGTCGACCCTTTATACTTTCAAATCAGTGCGGCCAGGATGGACGAGGGACCAGACTGTGATTTGGACTTTTCCTTTTAAAGTCTGTCCCTTTTGAGTCCCCCAAATTTGTGCAGCACCGACTTAGACCCCTTTAACGTGACAGCACACATGCACTTAATGCTGTTGGTAATATTTGGGGACTAAACATAAGACTCGGTATCAGAAATGTTGTGAGTTTGATTTTTAGCCAACAAACGGATGTCAGTGAGCTTCTTTGAAGGTTTTCGAATCCGGCTGCTTGTAAACAGCCAAATGTGCTCGAATTGAGTGAAGCTCTTGTTTTTAATAACACCTATAATAACTCCCTGGAAAACCAACCACGACCTCATTAGAGAAACCGGCAGACAAAAGTGTTTTGGAGGGATTTGCAGTTGCAGAGAGGCAGTAATTAATACATTTAATGATTGTTTTTGGTTTGTCTCGGCTCCAGGTGTCTAAATATTCAAAGCATCTCTCATCTCTTCTGGATTTGTTCTTGTGGTCGAGATATTTTAGGATGAGCTTAATGTAGAGCTGAAAACATTAGTTCACTGGCAACTTTCTGTGTGAAGGGATTGTTCCCTAAAGTATTTTACAAACAAAAAAGCACCAAACATCCCATAATTCTGACTTCTCAAATGTGATTAACCCTTTGAAATCTGGATCAGAAGCCTTTCACAAGTATTCAAACCTTTGGACCCTGAGTATTTTAGTTTGATTTCTTTCAATATCATAGTTAAAAAAGGCAGTGTCCTGCAAATTGCACAGAATTAGTAAATTTAAAAAAATAGTTTTTTAAAGTTAAGAAAAAATGTCCAAAGAACTATTCATATCATGTTTATTTATTTTTAGAGAATTTTTTTGCAAGTTTTATGTAATTTCCGTGTTTGTTTTCTTTCTTTCTTTTTTTGTTGCGTTTTTGTTGTTTTTGTTATTTTACTTTCCCGCTTTTTGTTTTTTGGTTTTGGGACATTTTTTGTATTACTTTTGACTAATTTCTTACTAATTTTTGGGTCATTTCTTCTTGAGTTGCTCTCTGTCACCTTGCAATGTTTTTGAGAGACATCAAGTGAATTTGCCCAGGTTTCAAAGAGTTAACGAGGAAATAATGGTCACAATAATACATAATAACTATTAGCTGCAACACAAACTCAGTGTTTCTAATAAAAATTTCTAAAGCCCAGCCTCTGCTCGTCGTAAATGAAAGTTCGGAGGGTCTCTTCTGCTCACAGTGATTCTGTTTCTCTGTCTGCGTTACACAGTTCAACAGCTCCCCCACCTGGTTTATACGCTTCATTACCAGTGGATCAACTTCATCATACTGCTGAAGCTGTTAGTGACCAAAATGCAAGAATCATTATGTGTTAAACAAAGCTGCCATCTGTTGGATGGAGTTTATATTTGGACTAAAGGTGAGACGAAACAGGTGAGAAACATGCAGTCGTACCTGCGGCTGCTCTTTTTCTCCCGCTCCTCCTCAGCGGGCTCTGACGTTTTCTCGGCGCTTTTGTCTTTCTTTAGCTTGTTACTGATGATCTCTCTCCTCCTCTCCCGCTCATCAGAGTCATAATCGTCATCTGCATCCTCGTCATCTTCAACATCATCGTCATCATCGCTCTGAAATGCAGAACGCAAAGAAGTTTACGATCAGAGAAAAGCGATTCTGGAGGCTTTGTTTTTCACCTTCAGTGTCCGACTAACCTCATCTGGATCTCCTGATGTCCCCTTCTTCTTCTTCCTGTAAAAAAAGACAAAGATTATGAAGGTAGGAGAACACTTTGTTGTGTTATAATTTCTTTAAAAAGTTTATTTTCCATACTTATCAACTGCTGGAACAGAGCTCAGTCTGGGATCGTCTTTCAGGAGGTCGTGGCTGCTTTTGCTTTTTCCCTTCAGTGTCTGAAAAATCAAACAAAAATAAGAAACTGATTTTGTTTTTACACATTTCGCAACATTTTTTAAATTCAACATAGCCTTAACTCCTGATACTACCATTTAATTTCAAAAGAAAATCATTTTAAAGAAAAAGAAGAGTGCAGTTTTGTGCCTCAGTACCTGGCTCACTTGATTCACCATCTCCTCCTCCTCTTCAGCTTCCTCCCCAAATGATAACAGACTGAAGTTCCTACAAAAAACACAAAATACTTTCAGCACTGAAGCATCGTTAACAACAATAAATGCAACATGAGTTTGTATTAAATTAGACTGAAGATGACCTATACTCAAAGATGTAAACGAGAAGAATCGAGAGCAAAAAGGGAAGATATGAGATCAAAATCTCCGTAACGGTCTGCAGCTCATACAGATAAAGTCTGAGCGCTCACTTTGTGGCTTTTGACTGCGATTTCTTTCCTTCCTCTTTGTCTTTTTCCTTTTTGGCTTTCTTTGTTTCGCGAGGTATGATGTCATCAAAAGGACAGTGAAGCACCTGTGAGACAAAATGATTTTACATCAGTGTTTAAATCTCAGATGTAAATACTCAACAGATGTCAAGCAAGTGAAAAAAAAAAGTAGAAAATACCTCTGTAGATTTGATCTTGTGGGGATTCAGAGGTCTTTCCTCATGGTCACATTCAACTTCTGCCAATCTGAGCATGTTATACACTGTGTCTCCTGTCACCTGCAGCAGGCATTTTTGGGAAAAATAGGGGGAAAAAGAACTTTGAGTACTTTTTAACAAACGCAGTTCTGGAAAATCGAGGCTTTTTCAGATAACTGGTCGAGGACAGACTTGAATTCACAATAGAAACATTTACATAAACTGCCACGGTTCTGCACCTTTCCGAATATGGTGTGTTTATTGTTGAGCTCATCTGCACGTCCCAACGTGAAGAAAAACTGACTGCCGTTATCATGTGGTCCGGCATTTGCCATGGCAACCAGACCTCTCCGATTGAAGCGCAATCTGGAGTGAAATTCATCCTAGAGGGTTAAAAAAAGATTTGAGCATCAGGGTTAGTATGTTAACATGTGATTTACACTTATGATTTTGTTAGTTTTAACGCTATTTATGTAAAACAGAGACGCAGTCTGACCTTGAATGGCCGGCCGTAGATGGACTCTCCACCTGTCCCTGTTCCAGTGGGATCTCCGCCCTGAACAATGAACTCAGGCACCACTCTGTGAAACACTGTGCCATCATAGTAACCTACAGGGCAGAAAATATAAGACATTAACCATTCCCATGGGATTTCCAGAAAATAACTTTGTAATTTGGTCAGTGTGCGGCTGGTCATCTGTCTCGAGGCAAACAAGCAGATAATAAAGTGTCAAATAATAATTCAGTGATAATTTCATATTTAATTGTGTTAAAATTAAGCTTTTTTTTAAATTAAATTCTCCTATAATTAGCACTGAATTATAGTTGAATCAAGGAACCAATAAAAAAAAAGCATTACTGACATTAATGTTTTTCCTTTTTTGGTTAAGTTGTATTCTCCTAATATTTTTGAAAGAAATCAAACCAATTTGCTCAGATTTCAAAGGGTTAAAGTACAAAAGCAGACCTCTTCAAACTGTGAGGATTAGATTTTGAGTGACTGATATTGGTAGCATCTGGTTTTCAGCAGCTTTGTTTTTTAGGAAATCTGCATTGTGTAAGAAAACAGCAGGTCTTATGATTATGGTTTTTACCTTCCATGCACAGCTGTGCAAAGTTCCTGCAGGCTTTAGGAGCCTCTTTGGACCACAACTCAATGTCAATGTCTCCTGCTGAGGTCTTCAACAGGACCTAAAAAAATATCACAGAGTGGGGACATTTAACCCTTTAACAGTCACACGAAGAAATGCCTTTGCAAAAAAAAAAAACATTATAAACTGTAGAATATGTTAACAAAATGTATCTATTTATTAAGATTTTCCCAGAACATTTTCCCAGTATAATGCATCGTAAAAAGTGCAAAAATCAAGGTAATATAATAGAAATCTGAAAATAAAAGTAACTTCATGCAATAAATTAATAAAAATAAATAGATACAAATAAAAATAAATCTCGTAAAAAAAAACTCTATGAATGATAGAGAAAAAACAGTTTAATATAATAAAAATAGAACTGAATAGAATTACAGAATAATAAAAATACTAAAATGCATCGTTTAAAAACACCTGTGTAAAATTAAATTGGGTTTTGGCAAGTTTTAGAAAAGCAATTTGATCGCAAAAAAATAATAATAATAATTATACACCATATTTTGACATTTACTTTACTGTTTTTCAGCTCTAACATTTCACCGGACACAAATAACATCAGCTACAGGACATTTAATGAAAGGATCCGAATATTAGTACATTTATTATACAAATATAAACACGTTGCTGCATTTTAACAGTATTCGGCGAAACGTGCAACGTAGCTAAACACTGTCTACATCATAAACTCATAAAGTTTACAGTGAAAGAGTTTGTTGCACATACAAAGTGTAAATAAAAGGTTAAAATGTTAAAATTGCCAAAAATCGCGCTCACCTTTCCATTAGTTGGTGGCTCCTGGATGTAAATATTGCTCATCCTGCCGCCGAGGTTTGTCGGTAATACAAGAAAATAGTTTTTTAAACTTTCTGATACTTAAAAATATACTGAATTGTTATATAAACCGTAAATATTAGCTAAATTATTTCGATTTACAAGTGACAAAAATCTATTTTGTGACTACAGCCATATTGGGCCATACATGCGAGCGTTTTGTTTACGTCCGAGTACGTGGGGGGATGTCGAATAAAAAATAGTTTATTACGTCATTTCAGCAAACGTTGACAAATAATTTAGTAACTAGGTTTTTTAATATCGTTGAATAAATATTAAATTCACTTGAGTATCTATCTGCAAATGTACATGAGGCAGAACAAACCTAATTAATTTTGTAGACTTCCCTACAATTGAAATTTGGTTTGACCCAAGTGTTCCACAACAATACACCATCGGAAACAACACAAAAAATGTGTTCCACTGCAGCTAACGCGGTTAAAATACTTCAGTTTCAATAATTAAAATCTGCAATAGACATTATAAAAAATACAAAATAAAATATTTTAGCTGTTTGATTTGTGTTGATGCTGGTAAAATAAGTATTTTTAAGCGGTTGACGTGGTCGCTTCCGTATTTTTTTTATTTTATTTTTTTTTTTGCGTGCGATAATAGCTCATTTTTTGGTACAACTTTTTTAAAATACATAGTCAGAAAAATAAGTTCACCTCATAAGTTAAATAATATGTTGATTTTAAGACAATAATGCGTGATATTCCTATTAAAAGTAAAAAGAATTAGAGATAATTTAGAAGCGTTGGCGTCAAACGGAAGTACCGTTTTACAGGGAGGACTCGGAAGACGGGCAGCAATGGCGGCGGCTGAAAACAATGTGGACCTGAAGCGAAAAGCTGAGGACATTCAGGATGGAGACGGGGACAGAGAGGACGACGAGTGGGTCGGACCAATGCCAAGTGAAGCTAACACGGTTAAGAAAAGAAAAGGTTCATGTTTGGCTTTTAGAAAACTAGATTTTTTAAGTTAATGTGCTCCGACTGCTAATCAATGCTAACAGTGCTAACCAAACTCCCGCTCACTCTCTGGTGTTTTTGTTGTTGTTTTTGTTTTCCTCCTTCAGTTCTCGAGTATGAGCGTGTTTACCTGGACAACCTGCCCTCAGCTGCGATGTATGAACGGAGCTACATGCACAGAGACGTTATTACACACATAGTTTGCTCCAAGTAAGTGATTTTCATTTAAACTCCTGACACCTGCTGTCTATTATTACATTTCTTTACATTTACACAATTTTATTTTAAATATTTACACGCTAGTTCTGGTGGTTTTTGCACTTTATTTTTCTGTTTCTATTTTTATATGCTTGTGCTGGTGTCATTAATGGGAATATTTAATTTTACATGCGGGTATTATTGTGTCTATATGTCTTTTTTATGTGAAGTACTTTGTAAATGGTTTTTTTTTTGTATACCCGGAAATTCAGAGGATGCACCAAAAAAATAAATTAAACATTTTGCTTTAAACATTTCCTTCAGAGCATCTGTGGTCTGTAATGTCACTGAACCCTTAAAAATCAGCTCCTCACATTAAAACATGTAAAATCTCTTCCTTCACAATGATGGCTGCATCTTAACATATTTAAGAAAGTTGGCGTTCTGTTTATTTGACTTTTTTCTCCTTCCGCCCCGGCTTTGTTTCTCTTAAAGTAAATATTACTTGTCTTGTTTTCCTCTTCAGGACAGACTTCATTATCACAGCCAGCCAGGACGGCCACGTTAAGTTTTGGAAGAAGAAGGAGGAGGAGGGAATCGAGTTTGTCAAACACTTTCGAAGCCATCTGGGTATGCATCGAATTTATTGCAATTTTTTTCTGTTTATTTATTTAAAATTAACGGGAAGGGGGAAAGTTGAATGGGAAAGAGAAATGAATCAAAGGCTTAAAAACTTGTAATATTTAGAACTACATTTTTTTGTAGATGTAGATGAATTTTCTACGCTTTTTGGTACATGGCAAAGCACAGGAAGAAATTATATTCTGTCTTCCTTGTGGTTAATTTTAGCTTTTGCACATTGCTTTGTTATATTAAAGTATAAAGCATGTGTCATATATGATGAGTGCTGACTGTTTTTCTGCAGGTGTGATAGAAAGCATTGCAGTCAGCGCTGAAGGAGCTCTTCTCTGCTCTGTTGGTGACGATCAGGCCATGAAGGTTTTTGACGTTGTCAACTTTGACATGATCAATATGCTGAAGTTGGGGTGAGTTATTACATTATGTGTTCACAGAAAATGTTTACAAAAGACGTAGTTGTAGCTGCACCGGTTGAAAGAATTGATGGCCACGCTTCGTACTGATGTTTTCTGAAGATTTATCGCTCTGCTGTTTGCTTCCTCACATTCAGACACCTTCAACATCAAACATCGTGAAAACTACAACAAAACACAAAAAACATTAAACAAAAAACAACTCACAGGATAAGTTTAAAACCTGTTGGGCATCTTGGACTGAACATATATCCTCATTAAGATCAGACTTCACGTGATCGAAGAAGATATACTTTTAACATCACTTCCCCTAAGTTTATTTTGAGCTACTCAAGTTTTAACGGTTCATAATTTATTTGTAATTCCATTGTTTCTTTATGCAGCCAGACCTCCGTTCACATTGTCAGAGTCAAAGATTTTTTTTTTCTATAGCTTTCATTTACTTTTTGAAGTTGTTGTTTGCCCCCACTTTTTATTTTAATGTTCATTTATCTATTTAATTTAAATTTTTTAATTATTTTTTGTTGATTTTTGGTTTTTTTTATATTAGTTAGTTGTTTTTTTCTTGGTTTGTTTTTTGTTGTTACTCTGTGCTCTTTCCTTATGTTTGGTTGCTGCTCAACGACTACTGTTGTTGTTGTCACTTGCACGAATGATTTTGCAACATAGACTTCGTATTTTTTTATTCTCATTTATGTCTCTTGAAATTTTTTGTCCAAAACAAAAACAAAAAAGACAGAAAATGTCAGTATGCTGCTGTATGAATGTACTAATTTGATTCCAATAAAAACTTTAAAACATTGAAAAATGCAGCACCGGTGTCCATTATGGCACGTTATCATTATACATAAATAAAGGAATAATTTCCGTGTGCGCCTCCAGGAACACCTGTTGAATATCGTTAATCTGGAGTTCGTCATCTGCAGCCATGTTGCTCTTACCCACGAGATTACTGACCTATGACCTCAACACACGACATCACATTTCCCACAATGCCGTCAGCTTATTTATCACATTTTTAATGACTTTATGAACTTAAACAGTAATGAATTTATCATTTTAACATATAAATGAACACATCAATAAAACATGATTTTTTCTGTGTGTGCAGCTTTCATCCAGGCCAGTCCGAGTGGATCTATAATCC
>NC_056482.1:27518988-27631440 GCF_008729295.1 Plectropomus leopardus
GTGAAAAGTGAACGCAGAGCAAGAAAACTGATGTTTATCCAGGCATTAATGGGTTAAAGAAGCGACACCTTTAAAGCCTCTGTCACGTTAAGTAAACTGGGTTTCCCCTTTAAATAAAGCAGCTGTTTGTGTGTGACTTTGTGTAGTTTGAATGTACGTGTTTGTAAGATACATTTGGGAAAACGCAGCTGAAGAAACAATCTTACTGTAATGAGCCGACAGCAAATAATTGGCCCTATGAATTATGCAGGATTAAGAGATTTCCATCATATGGGAGATAAAATCACAATTTACTCACACAAGATTTAATGGGAGGAATGAACTGGTTTTCATGAGAAAACACACACAACTTTATGATGGCATCTCATACAAGTGAAAAAATGTCATGTTTTGTCTGTGACCAGTTTGAAACTTGTGTAAAATCTGTATTAAATGCAACTTTATTAGAAGTTTTCATTCTCTATGCAATATTATCATAAAACTTAGATCACAATATTGTTGTGATTTTAAATGTTTTGCAATATTCTGAGTAATGTGATAGCATATAGTGCAATATATTCAGATTTATTGCCTTTTTTCAACTGCATATTCATAAAAACATCTGTTTTTGTTCAAAAAGTTAAAGTTATCAGTTTGTTCATCTCACTTTAATATTTTTTATGGCAGCAAAATGTATCTGGTGGACTGAAAAAAAGCAATTGTTAAAGTTTAATTTGCATTTTTAACACTGATAATTTTATACAATAAAATAATGATACTTGTGTATCGCCAATATCGCCTTGCAAAATATCACAATACTATGCTGAATCTGTGTTGCCCTGCCTCTAAATATTATGGTATCTTATGTTTAGCTAGGGTGGGCTTGCAGTAATTACCAGTAGAAAAATGAAATTAAAATGTATTGTGTGATGCACAGTTAACCCTTTAAAACCTGGGTGAATTTGCTTAATTTCGTAATAAAATACAATAAAATAAAAAATGTGTGAGGAAGGCAATGAGCAACCTAACAACAAATGGCCAAAATTAGCAAGAAAATGGTTAAAAGTTACAAGAAAATATTCTGAAAATAAGCAAAAAGGTCTAGTAGAAAAATCAACAAAAAGGAAGAAAATGCCAAAAAATTATTTTTTTAAAATATATTTTTTGTGTATATATAAAATAAAGACAAATTGATACATAAATAATTGTCTATATATCTTGTCAATTTTTACTATTTATTTTCTTTTATTTATTTGTTTATTGCAAGTTACTCATTGCCTTTTCCTAATATTTTCAAAATCTAATTTTCTCAGGTCCCAGAAGTTTGAATACTTGTGAAATGCGCCTGAATTCAAGAAACGTAATGTCGGTTTTAAAGGGTTAAGAAAAAAAAATTGCATCCAGTTTTGTTAAACAGTGATTTCGTGCATCGCCCCGCCCGGCTGGCACGCCAAGTGACACAAACCAAACACACCCAGGCCGCTGCGTCACAAACGGGCGCACCTTTGATATGGCTCACGCGCTGAAAGCTAGCGCGACGACTTCCGCGCTCACCGACAAACTTTTCACCGCCAGTGGGGCGTCTCTGCTGGTTATACTGGGACAGAAAGACCCAGCGGACTGGTTAAGTTTTTGCGGACACCTGGAGCAGGTTTTGGAGGTTTTCGCGGTTCACAGGACTCACAGAGTGACGCGCATACAGGTGAGTCACGACAACAATCCGCCATCGTTGTAGCCGCCAGTTTTGGGGACTAATGTTACCTGTAACTAAACCAGTAGCCTAGCTTAACTAGCCTACAATGGTGAATTAGCATGTAGGTAGTAAAATCTCTGAAAACTGTAAAATTTTCTTTCAAAAACACAAAAATATAATGAGTAACATGACAAGAAATATCCCAATATAACTGAAAAAGAGCAAGATGATAAGGAAATTATCTGAAAAAAATTAGCCTAGGTGTATTACTACTTATTAAAAAAAAAAAAAAAAACAAGAGAAAATGTCCAGAAAACTAGATTTATAATTCTCTTACTCACATACTTCATACTTATATATTTAAGGTTATGATACAGATTTTTTAAAACATTATTTTATTTATTTTGTTTTATTTTTATTTTTTTGCATTTTCTTGAGGTCATTTTATTGTTTTTGTTTGATTTTTATTTTTCTTGTTTTTCTTTCTTGTTTTATTATATTAGTATTGTTTTTTTTTCAGGCAATTTTGTTGTAATGTTAACTTCTTTTTCTCTTTCTTTCTTTCTTTCTTTAATTTCTTTAATTTAATTTTCAAGTAATTTTCTTGTACTTTTTACTGATTTATTGCTAATTTTGAGTCATTTTTTGTTAAGTTGCTCAGCTCCTTTTTTCTGCCTAAAAAAAAAGAAAGAAATCAAGGTAATTTGCTCCGGTTTGAAAGGATTAAGTGGTTAAATTACACCCTTGCCATTTTGTGCATTTAACCAATAGAACATAAAATAACTGTGGGCCATAAAACAGAAAAGAATTATTTTTAATTTTTTTTTTTTGCATTTGAGAGGCAGAATATTTTAAACTATCTTTGAATATTAAAGGAGCAGTGTGTAAGACACGTACACTGTCAACTTGACTACAATTTGACTCTGAATTTTGGCTTTTTTGTGCAAAGTTTGGATGATTTTTCTGAGTAGCTTTACTGTAGTTCAGCTTCTTCTTGAACACTGGTCGCTTCACAATGTGCAAAAACTGAGCAGTGTCTCTTTTTGCTGTAACGTGTCTGCTGTGGATCTTTTTCTTGTTTTTTGCTTAAACGTTACTGTTGTTGCTTTGGTGATTTTGATTTTATATAAAAAGTGTCAGGTTATTTTAAATGATGAGCCTTAATGTTGCTTGTTGCACCCGCCGTGGTGTCTGTACTTTTTATTTTTTGTCTGTTGGTTTTGTTTTAGTGTCTGAGTTTTATCTGTTTTTTTTTCTGGTGAGGCTCCACAGAGGAAGGTGGTTGTGCAGGTTATTTCTAATTAATAATCAGTAGTATCCTCAGGCTGCAGAGTATGGAGGACTGAAACCGACAAAATCAAATATAAATGTGTCGATAAATAAATGCAAATGCCAATATTTTCCATTTTAATGATCAATTTATTATTTTTTTATATTTATTTGCTTATTGTTTATTGCTTATTTTTAAATGTATTTATTTGTGCAATTATTTATGCATTTATTTGTGTATTATTTTCCCTATTTGTTTCCCCCTCCATTTATTTCAAACATATTTACCTCTTTTTTTCGTTTTGCACCTACATTTTCATGTGCATTTCCACATCATTATGCAAATGGGGGGAGGCTGGCCTATGTGCCATTGGGGGGTCAACTTTTCGCCTATTCGTTGATTAACATCGGAGTGCATGGATCAACTGTACAGAAATTGATAAATTAAATGAAAAATTAAATGGGAAATTAAATAAATATTGGCATTTTTTGGCATTTTAATTTATGTATTGACACATTTATTCATTCATTTATTTATTTATTTATTATTTTTTGATTTTGTTAGTTTCATAGCAGAGTGCTGTCAATGGAAATTATTGTTGGTTTGGCCATAAGAGCTCTGCTATGTTATAACACTGATGTGAGTCCAAAAGGTCAGTTTCAGTGGGAATATCAATGTGATATCAGTGCGTCAATATCTAAGTATTACGTCATATTGTGACATTTGATTTTTTGCCCGGTGAGGAAATAGAAAATATTGTGATATAAATATATATATATATATATATCGAGTATCATGAATCGTGTATCGTGATATGGCCCAAAGATATCGTGATATTATTTCAAGGCCATACTGCCCAGCCCTGTCGCAGAGGCATATAACCGTGAGGATGTAATTCCGTTTTTTTAATTTTTTAAATGAAATCGTGCACAAAAACTTCTGCAAATACCCAGCGATTATCTGTTTACCATAAAGATGTTATTTATTATAACGGTAGTATCTTACAGCATCACATAATACCTGGTCATTTATAACAGGTTATGGTTTCTATACACACAAACACACATGATCGCACACATTTCAGCCGACCTTGGGTTTGTAAACAGTACTTTTACGTGAGTATAATATAAATTTAATAAATAATGCAGAAACTAATTAAGAGAAGACACATATGTTTTTCTTTTGCTGTTTTGGCTCTACACCTAACGTTTATTGTCAAGTCAAGATGCAGTATATCCGACTCTTAAATCTTTGCTATTTCAAGTGTCCTTTACTGTTTTCCAAGGCCTCCTGTAGTAGACTACACGACTACACAAATAAAGAGAAATACAGCCTCTTGAAGCTATGGCGCAGTTTAGAACGGAGAATTTTGAATTGTCAAATTTATTACATAAGGATACATCGCTTGAGATTATGTTTTTTTTTTAGCAACATAAATGCAAGAAAATAAACATAATGATTTAATAGAATTAGCTTTTTATCTTTTTTTAAGTATGTGTTTATTCTATATAATTTATGATTTATTTATTAGAAAATGTGGCTTCCACCTGCAAAAAAACCTTAGATTTTCTGTTATCCTTGGTGTTATTGTTTTTTTAACCGCTGAAATCTGAATTACGCCACAGAGACGCAGTTGTTATGGAAAAAAAAACACATTAAAATGTTGTCTGTCTCTGTTTGAAAAGGTTATGTATTTCACACAGTTACATGCAACTTGCATGATATTATTTGTGTTTGCTTTGCATTATGTATGAGTGTGTGTGTGTGTGTGTGTGTGTGTGCGCGAGAAAGAGATGAGGCATTCAAGTGTATAGCTTTGAAAAAATATATATATAAAGGGTAAAGTGCAGGGAGACGGGAGGAAAAGGAGACACGGTATACAATAAAAGAGAGAGGTGGGGGTGTATAAGTATTTGTGTGTATTTGTGTGTGTGTGTGAGAGAGAGAGAGAGGTTATTGCTGCAAAGCGTGAAGACAATAATGCAAACTGACACTTTAGAAATGAGATGCCGGTTGCCTTGGCAACAGGCCCTGGGCTAGGGGCTAGTGGGGAAGGGGTGAGGATGGGTGAGGGTGCGGGTGAGAGGGGCTGCAGAGAGGGCCGAGATAGTGAGTTAAATTACGTTTGATTAGAAGCGCAATCATTTGAGCAGAGCGGAGAGAAGCCGGCGGTGCTGACGCAGGCGGCCGGCGCTCAGAGAGGACGGGAGTTTGATGCTCTGTGCGTGGAGACGGCGAGGAGCATCTATAGGAGGCGGCTCCGAGTGGACACTCGCGCCTCTCGAGGGTTTGCAGCGGTGATGTTTACCTTAAGCAGCACTAGAGCTTGATTCAGGACGCAGAAAACAAACAGCGTGCGTGTTAGAGGGAGGGCATCACCGCGCTGCTCGCCGACTCCTCTGTCAGCTCAGATGGCGAAAGATATTTGGAAAAAAAGAGCTTTAACACGATGATAGGATGCAATAATGCACGTATGATGTTTTTAGTTTTGCTTTTTTTAAATATAAGATTAAACTTACCCTATTTTAGCATTTATGAGCAGTGGACAATATTTTAAAACGCACAATACATGAACTCTTAGGGACTGTTTGGTGTGTTTTATGTGCTTTTCATTCTACTTTTTTGGGGGGATAATTTTGGCTGTGTTCATGCGTATGGCATACATTTTGGCAAGATTGTGTGTTCTTGTTTAATCTTTGAATTTCCAGCTTAGCTCCTTTAATAAGTCTCAAATACACTGTGGAAACTAAATTGTTACATTCATACTGAAACCCATTCAAACTGACATTTTCGATCCCACAGCCATCACAGCATAAACACATGCACTGTTTTATTTCTGGGTGTAATTCTGGGCTTTTGCCCTGGAATTTGTCATTTTTACTATCTCTTTTTATGGCACTAACATCACAGGAAACGCAGTGATATTTTGGTCAAAAACAGCCACTTTTCATAGCACTATCCCCAAAGAAAAACAGCCACCAGTCACTAATAAACACACGTTTGGTGGCTGAAAAGCTGCTGAAAAAGCAGCTATATAGCTGAAAGAAAAGTCACTTTTTGTGGCTCTATCCTGATACTCTTCTGGCAGTAAATGCCTTACATCTTGCTTAAAATCTACAGCTTTTAACGACAATATTCGGGCAGAAAAAGCAGCAATGTGTTGCTTTTCGTGGCACTATCCCAACAAGAAACACAGCAATGTCTCAGTAAGAGACAAGGCAGGAAACGCAGCAATGTTTTGGTATAAAACACCCACTTTTTGTGGCACTGTCTCTGAGGAAAACCAGCCACAGTTCACTAAAAAACACCGATGCCTGGTGGCTAAAAAGCAGCTGGAAACACAGCGACTGGTCAGTAATATGTACGTTCATGTTTTTGTTGTTTGTCGTCTGCAGGTTTGCAGCGTGGCGCGCGTCTTACCCAGGTGTCCCATACAAATGGCATTAGGAGGCTGAGAAAAGGTGCTTTTACATAATTGTTGCATAAAGATTAGTTAAAGAATCAAACGGGGTAATCGGCTGTTTTAAGCTTTGTGGCAGCGGGACGGTGTGTGTGGCACTGAGTCGAAATAAACGACAGTGTGAGTGTTGATGGTAATGAAGGAGCATCTCATCCAGCACAACAGTGGCTCATTAATGTGTTTTAATAGTTTTTGGGCAACAAAAATAAACGGTTTCCTCTCCGGTCCTTCAGTATTTGCAGTTGTGACACACCGCTGTGATGAAAAGCAGAGGAAAGTTCGAGTTTAGTTGCGAACCACGAAGGAGGGCCGTCAGTGAAATGTTGCTGAATGAGCGCGCTGCCGTTGTTGTGAGGCCGCACACTCGTTTCTGCGCGTCAGCAAAGCAGTAATAGTATTACACAATGTTAAATACGTTCATTTTTAAACAGCCACACAATGCTGCACATTTGATATGTGGCGTGAGTGCTGAACATTTTTAATTTAGACAGCACGTGCTGCTCATGAAGCGCCACAGCGATGCTGTTGTCATCGTTTTTCAGCTTTATGCAGCACAAGTCAACTAAAGTGAGCAGCCAGTCGATTTAGTTCTCTAATCTTTCACACGAGACGACGAGAAACAGCGCCGAGGTCTTTACTGTCCTGTCATGTGGGCCGCCTTCGATGCAGAATAAGGATTTATAGCTGAACATTTGTCTGGACTGGATAGTGTTCTGTAAATGTTTATGGAAATTATCATATGAAGCCATATTGCAGCAGACACGATGCAGATTATAACACGAGCCTTAAAAATTAAGGTCAGAAGACGGATGATTGCAAAAAAATGCAAACAAACGTCGCTCCATCACCTCGGCTGGTGACACGTGAAAGTGTCAATATTACCGACTAACTGGTGTGGAATAAAAGTTGATCTACGTTAAGTTTCGACTCGGCACAGGTGACGGGAGCAGCCCAAAAAACCTGTGCAGCTCGTCTCTGAATAAACTTGCATCTCTGCAAAGAGGCAGAGATCAGACAACAGAGAGGCGTCTGTCTGTGAGATATTACATGATGTATTCATCCGAGCTGAAACGTTAGAAAAGGAATTTATTAGCAGCAAAACCCCAAACGGCAGCGACCTCTGCGCTCTGCAGAAACTGAAACCACTGACGCCTAAACACAAAGTGTCCTCCAAACTCTGCTGCCACCTGAAGCTCCGGTGAGTTTATTAATACCAACACTCGTGGGCCACGATGGCACGATTCAACGCAACCCCGAGTCTTAAAGATACAGAGTACTGAAGCGTGAATAACTTGAAAATCTGTATAAAACATCTCAAATATCTACTTGTGCTCTGGTTAATATGTGATAAAATATTTCAGTTGATTT
This sequence comes from Plectropomus leopardus, assembly GCF_008729295.1. Taxonomy (NCBI): domain Eukaryota; kingdom Metazoa; phylum Chordata; class Actinopteri; order Perciformes; family Serranidae; genus Plectropomus; species Plectropomus leopardus. Next base: position 27,526,759 of record NC_056482.1, read on the forward strand.
AAATATTAAAGCAATAAGTATTTACTAGTGCTGGGCTAATATATTTATGTAGAGAATAAGTGCTATATAAATATGAGCATATTGATTATGTAGCAGCTGTTTGTGAGTGAGAAATTGTGTTTTGACGGTAAACTGTGAGTGAGTCCAGTATGGAGATAAAGTGCAGACTTTCAGCTTCAGTTTAACCATTTCAAACTTGAGCAAATTTCCTTGATTTCTTTCAAAAACTTGGGAAGGTGAGCGATGAACATCTTCAAAAAATGGCCCAAAAATTCAAACAATTTCAAGAAATTAGTGAAAAATTGGAGGAAAATTACCAGAATGTTTGTCAAAAAGTTAAAAAACAAACAAAAAAGAAACAAACGACCTAAAGAAGTTTTAAGGGAAAGCAAGACTTGAAGAAGCTTAATATTTCCTTTCACACTCGTCTCAAGCACGCCATCATCCTAAAATACCACATCTGACCTCCGCAGCTACAGTCTGAGCTAAATATTCTCTCCTGAGCGTTCACGTAATTTAAGCTGCAGCTCTGTTTAGATGGTGTGTTGTCGCATTTAGAAAGACAAATGATCGTGTGACTCCTCGTGCACTTTAAAGTCCTAATCTCTTTACATTTGGGACAAACAGTAGTGCGACATACATCTCGACAGGCGCTGCTGCGGCTGCACTGTCAAACTGGCAAGCGACGCGCGAACACTTTGCAGACTGCAAGACAAGTAATTATGCATCAGTCCAGGAGGCCGCCGTCATTACGCACCTGCTCCATTTACAGCGCTGACGGCGTGTTAGCGGCGTGTTGTTTACTTCACAATCCAACAGCCGAGGAACGCGAGAGGGACAAAACAAGAGCTTTAAATAAACTTTGTGACGTTTTAAGTCTGTGCAGCAACATGTACAGCAGAGACACTCAGCTGGCTTTGTGTGGGGCCACTGCTGCAAAATGACAGGAGGCCAGGGGCCAATCCCAGCAGCCACATACGTGGTTTGAGGATTTTAGGACGTTTTTAGGATTTTAGGATGTTTTTAGGATTTTAGGATGTTTTTAGGATTGTAGACCGTTTCTTAGATGTTTGAACATTTCTAGGTTTTGAGGAGTTTCTAGGATTATGGGATGTTTTTAGGATTTTAGGATGTTTCCAGGATTTTAGGACTTTTCTAGGATTTGGGACAGTTGTACGATGTAAGGATGTCCTCCATATTTTAAGACTTTTCTAGGATTTAAAGATGTTTTTAGGATTTTAGGATGTTTCTCAGATTTGGGGAAGTTTGCAGAATTATGGGATGTTTTTAGGATTTTAGTACATTTTGAGGATTTTAGGACATTTGTAGGATTTCAGGACATTTCTGAAATTTTTAGGATGCTTCTGGGATTTACAGATACGTCTTGCAGATTTTAAAACATTTCTATGATTTTTGGACGGTTTTAATGATATTTCACTGTTATTTTATGCACTCTGGCGCCTTACGTTTACTAAAAGTACAAAGACAGTTCCTAGTGTGAATCAGTTTATTTTTATTGTGAATTAGAAATCAGTTTCGGGGCCACCCGGCACCCTATCAGGGGCCAGATTTGGCCTGTTGGCCGTAAATCGAGTATCGCTGATGTAATCTGACTCTACTTGGTTTAAAATGAGATCATTTCCTGTAGCAAAGGCGTGCAGTTCAGAGAGATGACACTGCGCTCTTTTTTTTTCAGCTTTTTGGAGACGGCACACGGTTAGATCTCCTCACCTTGTGACGGCGGCAGTAAAACCCTTTAAAATCACAGTCAAAGTGCAGTTAAAAGAAACCAGCTGTCTCTTCAATTAAAACGTGCAAATAAACCGCTAAAGAAGAAAATCTAAAGCAAACTTGTGAAACACCAAAATCCACATTTAATATTTTTTTTAAGTGCTGGAATCACATTGTGCATAAATTTGAAAGCAAATATTTTCCCTAATCATGTGTACAAAGTTTGTAATGAATTGTGTGTTGCCTCCATCAGCACCGCACAGATGCACACACATGCATGCCGCATTGTAGTACACATGAGTACACACACACACACTCACACACACGCACGTACACACAGAGGCAGCAGAATTGAATGCGATAGGGAAGTGAAAAATGATTAACCCGGGGTCAGCTCTCAGCCTCAATCTCGGCAGCGCTCAAAGAACATCCTCGCCTGATTTACACTCGTCATGTTCCACAGCACACATTTGCATATATTTATTAAATTCACCACGCGTTGGAGAATAAAATATAACAGGGTGGAGGGGGGGGGGGGTGAGCGTGAGGAAAGCAGTGGAGGAGGGGAATGAGGGAGGGGGTTATTTAAAGGAGGCGTGTTTCTGATAGATTTGCCTTTCATTCATATTCATTTGCTCGCTCTTCCTCTGCCTCCCTCCTCGCTCTGTGTTTTGTTCATTAGCATGGAGGTCAGTGCAGGCATCAGATGTGACTGCTTAACGCTTTAGGGAAAACATTGCTGTTGGTCAGCCTATTGAATTGACCTTGTTATCATTGTGACAGACTGTGTTATTTATCAGTTAGTTAGATAAGCCGGCGTGGAGGATGGTGATAGTCCACCGCAAGAAAATGAGTCTGGATGGCGACAAACACGGCCCCCGGGGCGTTTTCACATGTGCTCACCAAACTCGGTTATCTTTGAGTGCCCAAAAAAGAAAATGACGCGAGAAAAAATGAGTTGTCTTTGAGGAGGACTGAAAGTATTTTTCAGTTCACCTCAACTCTAATGACGTCTCTGTTTGTCTTTAAAATTTCGAGCGGCGTGGCTCGAGGGACGGCAACATCTGTGTGTCTGTCAGTCGCTCCACCACTTAAGTCCAAACTGCAAAATCTTTACTACTTAAGTGTTAACATTTGGTTCAGATATTAACCCTTAAACACCTGGGATGGTATCAGTTTTTTTGCGCTGCCTTCAGATGCATTTCACAAACATTTAAACCTCTGAAAACTGAGAATATTGATTTGATTTCTTTCTAAATCATGCGAGAAAAGATGATGAGTACCTTGGCAAGAAATAGAGAAAAAATATATTCATAAATTCACATTAAGGTCAATTTCCTGTTTATGTCTTTTACTTTAATTTTTTGTGTCTGTGTGTTTATTTTCAGACAGTTTTCTTGAAACTTTTTACTAATTTCTTGCTAATGTTTTTATTTTCAGATAATTTTCTTGTAACTTTTTATAATTTCTTGCTATTTTGGGCCATTTGTTTCTTGTCACCTTCTTCTTAAAGTCATTTTGTCTCTATTTGTAGTCATTTTGCATCACTTTGTTGTAATTTTTGCATCTCTGTTGTCATTTTTGCATCTCTTTGTACTCGTTTTGTGTCTCTTTGTAGTTGATTTGCGTCTCTTTGTAGTAAATTTGCATCTCTCTTTGTAGCCATTGTGTTCCTCTCTGAAGTCATTTTTTCTATGTTTTTAGGATTTTCCATTTCTTTGTTGTCATTTTGTTTTCGATCTCTTTGTGGTAATTTTAGTCCTCTTTTAGGTTGTTTTTTCCCTTTTGGTAGTGATCATGAGTCTTCGTTTCTCTATGCAGCTGTTTTCAGTCTGTTATTTGTGTCTCTTTCTAGTCATTCTGTGTTTCTTTGTGGTTATTTTGAGTCTCTGTCTGGTCAGTACGTGTCTCTTTGAGTGACATTTTGCAGGGCTCACACTCTGGGCCGCGGTGCTTGTTTACTTGTCGCTCTGTACAGTAATCCATCGATGTTAGTCGTCTTTCACTTTGGTGATCCATTAACTTTTTATGCAGTGCCATCATCAGGTCAGAGATACTTTGGTTTAGAATCAAATACTAAAAAAATCTCCCAGAGCTTCCTGCACGACTGTAGACTTCTTCTTCTTTTTGTGCCTTTATTGAGATAACAGGTTGAGTTTTTTTTAAAATAAAAATCCCAGTAAATTAAAAACTCAGTAAATAACCATGCTGATAAACAGTCTCATTAAGTTTAAATTTAGACCTATAAGGCATGTTTAAAACACGAGAAATCAAGATGTGTTTTATTTAGTGCAGAAATAATTTCATTTAATTAGTGCGTAGCTTCCACCCACTCCCTCTACAAACCTCGTAGTAATTAGCATCAAGTTCCCCTTTTTCAATTGTCATTGTGGGTTTTTTTTTAGAGTTCAGGGTTCTGAGTCGGACAGTTAAATCTGACAAAAACATGCAGATTAATCACCCCGAGTTCACCAAAAAAAGTTGAAACCGGCCAAGTGTGAAAACGTCCTCAACTCCCACCCACCCTCCGCCCCTCCTCCTCCTCGCGCTCTCCATCCCATCTTATCCCCCTTTCACACCAGCTGATGTGAGCAGCCCTGGCAGGTGAGATCAATAGGGCTGAAACCTGTCCAGAGCTTTAATCCATCAGTGGTGAGCCGGGAGAAGAGACAGGGCAAGGAAGCCATCACTCACACACAGAGCCGAGCCCCTCTCCACTCCAGCCGGCTAAATGGCCATCTGGAGAAAATTGTCAATCAGTAAAGTTCCTTTTTTCTCCGGTCAATTGTGTCTCAATGGTAACTGGATTCTGTTTTGGTGATGCTTTTCGATAATTTCTATCCGACAATGTTTATTTGATGAATTCCTACAAGCAGGAAAACAATGACTTTACTCTCCGACGTGGTAATGCAGCTCCGTGTTCAGCCCTAACGAAACACAGCAATACGTTTATTTAAATGGAAATAGTGACGCGTTTAACACCCTGTCGTTTATGTTTCGTTACACGAGAGGATTGTCTTTTTAAAGGCAGATTTATAGTTGTGTATCCTCTCTGTGCAGAGGCTACACAGATGTTGTGAGCGTTAATACTTGAGTCGTGGTGTGTTTGTGTCACTCTGCAATTACACCAAAATACTGGTCTGTGCTGGGATTTTTTGTCACGTTTTAATTGATTGAAAACACAGATTAAACATGATTTAATAGAGACAATATCAAACATAAATCAGCTTTACTTTACCTTGCAAACTTCCCTTTTTTTTTTTTATAATGTTATGTTCAGTAGTGGTGCGTTGAGCGCCGTGTTGTGTATGTTGCGTCAGACACGCTGTCTTTTTAAAGGCAGATTTACGGTTGTGTATCTCCTCTATTCAGAGGCCACGCTGAAGCCTAATGCAGGTGACCTACGCTGTTGTGATTGTTTACACTTGTGCAGTGGTTTGTTTGTGTCACTTTGCAATTAAACCTAAATACTCATCTGTGTTGGGATTTTTTTGTGAAGTGCTGTCAAGTTTGATTGATTCAAAACACACCGAAAACACACATAATTGAGACGTAAAGAACACAAATTGGCTTCATTATAACTTGCAAGCAAACTTTTATTTTTGTTTTTTATGTTGTGTTCATGTGTCCTTTTTTTTCAACCATTCTTTGCATCCTCTCTAAATTTGGACATTTTTGCGGGTACGTGGCTGCAGCAGTTTGAGGAGTTGCAGTTGAGTTGCAGTGTGGATAATTGTTCAGTTGATCTGGTCAGAGCTGATCAGATGGATAGACGAGAGGAGACGTTGACGTAGCAAATATAAGTTTCACTTTCATTACGCCTGCTGTTCTGCTGCTCCCTCTGTGACCAGAGTACGCTCCTCGCCCCAAGAGTGAGGTGCACTGCGTAACCCAACAGTATATATTTAACGCTCCTCCAGCTCTCTGCAAAATCTGCAATATGCACCAGCGCCTCTTTTTCTTGGATGTTTCGGCACACAGGATTGCACAGATTATCAAGGCAGCACGCTTCTGCCTTGTTAGCATTATTGCTGATACCTGCCTCTGAGCTTTCAAACTAATCTTTATTGACAGTAGACAATAGCAGGACGCTCTGCAGGGGTCGATGGGCCGTTTTTACTTGTACAGAGTGAGCTCTGAGGTCGGATCAGTTTAATGTGTGAGCACATTAATTGTGAACTTTGGCTTTATATCACAGATGATTTGTAAAATTGTACAGTGTATGCTCAGCTTTATGCATCTGTGGTTTTTACATACATATACACAGTCTGTTGCAAACTTTAGAGGAAATATATCGTTCAGATTAAACGTGCTCTGGATTTTTCAGTCAGCTGTCATGTGATCACACATTGGTATTAATGGTAGTCAGACTGAATAACGCTCTGTCTGTGATCAGATACTTGTACAACAATATGAGGGTTTCTTCCTCACACTGGTGACTGAAGGCAGCAGGCATCTCTTCCATCTGCAGTCTCTAACCTGAGAGACGTTGCACAGATCTGCAGGTTACATTTTGTGCAGCCAGCATCAGACAGTTGTAAAATAAGAATAGATGCCCCCCCCATGCAAAATTTTAATAAATTATTCTAGTTTCTTTTGCAAATCAACAGGCGTGCTGGAGACTGACATGTTGAAAACAGGTCACACAGCTCCACCAAAAAATGTAAATCATTTAAAACTTCCCGCTCCGCTTCTAATTCCCTCAAGACCTTCTGTTCCCGCCAGTTTTCCCTGTGTGTTTCTGCCCAAAACACCAAGTAACCAGGGTAACGGCTGCACATTTCCTTTTTTTTTTTTTAAATTTTTTTATACAAGTCCGGCCAAAGTGTCGCCTGGAGCTCCAGGTTTTTAATTATAATCCAGGTAGATGTGCGGCTGTGATGAGAGCATGATGAGATAGAGATCAGTTTTACAGCGGTGCTTCCAGAAACAAATAATTTTTAGAATCTCAATTTATTTGTGGATCATTATGAGGTCCACGTTAGTTTGATTTCCTTCCCGAGTCCCAGACAACAGTATGTTTCCTCTGAGGAAACTCTGCAGGATTCCCATGTTTGCGAGAGCCTGCTGATTAAAGTGGCTGAAAGCAGTGAATGTGACTGAATCGTCACAGCCTCTAATGAACTCACCTGTAATGTACAAAAATGCATTTTTTCTGGTTCCACCGTGTGCCACGAGATTACCAAAAGTGCATGCTCGGTAACACTTGTGGCAGGGCGCACCTGACCGTGATATATATATAAAATATATATATATATATATATATATATATATATATAATCTAAAACTGCTGTAGATTAAAGTAGCTGATGAAGTTAGAATGAAGTTAAAGAAAATACTGTTGCAATAAAGTTCAATTAAGTATTTTTATAATTAGATACATCAAAATGGAACCACTAGTGCTTTTATTTTGAAGCACCCGATTTGTCTCAGGCTGGAGGTTTTTAACTTGAAACTTTTGATAAACTTTATTTTTATAGCACCTTTCATTGGTCCAATGTGTTTTACAAGAAAGAAAATTCATGCAATTCAAGTGCTTCACATGAAAAGACAAAGAACACATAATAAAACCGGCATGTAAAGATAGAATAAAATTAGAATAGAATACATAGAATGCATCTTCTAATGGATAAAAACCACTTGATAATACTAGTAAATGTAAGCTAAAATAAGGACAAAAATTGAATGCACAGAATGCATAACATAAGATGTAAAAATAAATAAATAAAATAAAACCTACGGACATTATTAATAAAAATAAGGCTAAAAATAGAGTATAAAATGCCTAAAATTAAGGAAAATGCAACATCTTGAAGATGTGCAGCAGTACGCAACTGTGAAGCTGAATGCAAAGCAGCTAAGTTAGAGCTAGTGAAAGGCTAGATTTTAAAGGGTTAAATATATAGAAATTCATTCACAGTAGGCTTTATGCAGTAGGCGGTTATATTGTCTGTACATGTATATGAATACATACAGAATGCATGTGTTTTTGTGTATTTCTACATATGCACATATGCTTTATGTATCTAAACGTATGTGCAAGTATATGTAAAGGTATGTGTATGTATGTAAATATATAGATACACGTGTACAGTATATGTTAGTAAACAGCAGAGCAAACAGACCACACTGAAACCAACAAATAAAACACAAAAAAACAAAAACAAAACATTGGACAAACTCCACAGCTCAGGTGGCCGACAGCCAGGCAGCCTGCCTCCCTGGAAGGCCCCTGTCTGATGCGTAGTAAAACAATTGGCAAGAGGGATGTGAATCTCTGTCCCGCGCTCTCCCTCTCTCTGTCTCTCTCCCCACACACACACACACACACACGGGGAGGTAGTGATGGCAGAGCACCAGCAGCCCATGCCAGTAGGCGTAGTGGGACTGCTGGGCATGCTGGGACCAGCCTCAGGAGTTAAGACTCGCTGAACTACAGCTGCAACCAACCCAGCCGTCGCCAGAGCAGGAGAGAGCGGCCATGGGATACATGCTCCGACACACCGCTACAGAAAGACATACGCTCCCCACACACACACACACACACACACACACACACACACACACACACACACACACTTTCACAAAGGCGTCTGTCTGGTCCCGTGATATGTGTCTCAGCTGTGCCAGCATCGCCAACCCCCCCCCCCACCCCCCCCCTCAGGCCTGGACCTCCCGCGTATGCCTCCCCTCTCCCTCCTCCTCCTCCTCCTCTGCTCCTCCCTGCCGGTAGCCTTTGTGGGCTAATTAGCGGTGAAATTGGTGAATTGCAGGCTCGGGCACACACACACACCCACACATATACCCACACACACACACTCACACACACACACACGTACAGTCGTTGAATTGCAGGCTCAGGCACAGCAGTGCAGACACTTCAGCATAGCCAAGCGCCACTTCAGCCCTGAAAAGCCTCTGAAATGGGGGCACACAACACAAAGACAGGATTGGAGAGGAGAAGAAAGGAAATTGGGGAAGAGAAGGAGAGAAGGAGTGTAAGTGGAGAAGGAGGAATATATTTTCTCCGCTTTCCTATTTACACTTGAACATGCTTCTACTGTACAGAAAATGTGCGTCATTCCCTTCTTATATCCTTACCGCAGTGATACTCATCTTATGGCCCTCAGGGACAAATCTGGCCCCCATTACAGTGCAGAGTGCCCCCCGAAACCATTTTTTAATTTACTATAGAAATAAAGTGATTCACAATGGGGACTATTGTTGTACTTTCAGTATACATAAGGAGCCAGAGGGCATAAAAGAGCATAAAAATAGAGCTTGTTTATGAAAAAAAAAAAGTGCCAGTGGAGCTGCACCCTCAGACAGAGGTCCTAGCTAAGACCCTGATGCTCTAAAATCCTAGAAACATGCCAAAATCCTAGAAATGTCCCAAAACCCAAGACATGTCCTAAAATCTGAGGAACATCCTTAAATCCTAGAAACATTCTAGAGTCTGAAAATGCCATAAAATCCTAGATATATCCTAAAATTCTAGAAATGTCCTAAAATCTTATTAACATCCTTAAACCCAAAGAATGTGCTCAAATCCTAGAAATAACCTAAAGTCTTCTAAATGTCCCAAAATCCCCAAATTTCATTTTTCTAAAAATATCCAATAATTCTAGAAACTTCCTCAAACTGTCCTAACATCTGAGAAATGTCCCAAAATCCCTGAAAAGTTCTAAAGGTCTAGAAACATCCTAAAATCCTGAAAATGTCCTAAAATCCTTGAAAAATTCTAAAATCGTAGAAATGTACTAAAATCTGCGAAAAGTTCTGAAGTCCTAGAAACATCCTAAAATCCTAAAATTGTAGAAATGTCCTAACGTTCAAGAAATTTCCTAAAATCCTAGAAACATCCTAAAATCCTGAAAAAGTGTCCTAAAATCCTTGAAAAATTCTTAAATCGTAGAAATGTCCTTACATTCAAGAAATGTCCTAAAATCCTAGAAACACCCTAAGATCCTGAAAACATCCTAAAATTCTTGAAAAATTCTAAAATCATAGAAATGTCTAAAATCCTGAAAATGTCCTAAAATCCTGAAAATGTCCTAAAATCCTTGAAAAATTCTTAAATCGTAGAAATTTCCTTACATTCAAGAAATGTCCTAAAATCCTGAAAATGTCCTAAAGTCCTAGAAACATCCTAAAATCCTGAAAATGTCCTAAAGTCCTTGAAAATTCTTAAATCCATAGAAATGTCGTAACACAAACCTAGAAACGTGTGTGGGGCTGCTGCGTTTGGCCCCTGGCCTCCTGTCATTTTGCAGAAGTGGCCCCTGAGCAAAGAAAGTTGCGTATTCCTGCGTTATGGTCGTTTGAGGGTCATGTGACGCTCACCTGCGTCTCGTAGAGACGGAGCCGGCGAGCTTTCTGTGACAGAGTAAAGAGAGCTTCGAGTCTCTAATGATTTCTGTGATGGACGACATTCATTCCATCATCCCTCCATCCCACCCCACGACCCCATAAATTAACTCTCGTATTAACAGGCTGTATTAAAACCATGCAACGTGTTAGGGCCCTCATTTAAGATTAATAAGTGGTAATTATGGAGGGAGGGAGTCTGATGAGGAAATAAGGGAGGCTGGAAAAGGAGTCCACTGCCTGGAAGAAGGAATAGTAAGTGTAAAAGGACTGAAAGACTCTAAAGGAGTCACTGCGCCGCTTTTCACCTGTCTTTAAATACACAAAATAATCAACAAAACACGGAGAGAAGTAATTTGACGAAGCGCAGTTTCATCCCGCAGATGTTGAGATTGAATGTTTACAGTCACAGAGACAACATGGCTTCCCAGCTGAGCATGAAATAAGGAAAGTGGGCGGATGACAGGGGGACAGATACGTTGTTGTATTTGTGTGACGCTCGCCACGGGCGCAGAATTAATATCGGAAAGGACAACAAACAATCTGACAATAAATGACTCTTTTTTCCTCGCCCTGCACAGTCAGCTCGTTGGATATTTTGTAGATAAAACGCTGTAACTCTCCGCATGAGGCTCCATCGTTCTGTCTGTCCCACCTGCCGTAAACAGCATGAGAAAGTGTTACACTTTATTACAACTCTCGTTTTTATCCTCAGTATTAACAATGTCTCTCTCCGAGATTATTACTCCAAAGAACTGAAATGAAGAAAACACAAGAAGTCAGAGTTAAGGAAACTTTTTGGACAAAAAAATCAAGGAAAACTGTAAAATTTCGACCAAAAATTTGACTTTAAAAATGGAATTTCATGCAGGAAATGTTGCTTACTGTTTGTAAATACAGTTTGGTTTTTTTGTTTTTCTCAGATTTGAGGACATTTGTAGGATTTTTGGACATTTTCAGGATTTTTGGACATTTCTCAGATTTTAGGACATTTCTTCTATTTCAGGATGGTTATAAGATTTTAGGGCATTTGTAGGATTTTTGGATGTTTGTAGGATGCGAGAACATTTTCTAGTATTTTTTTGGACATTTGCAGGATTTTAGGGCATTTCTTCTATTTCAGGGTGGTTATAAGATTTTAGGACATTTGTAGGATTTTAGGACATTTGTAGGATTTTTGGACATTTGCAGGATTTTATGATGGTTCTTAGATTTTTGAACATTTGTAGGATTTATGGATGTTTGTAGGATTTTTGGACATTTCTCAGATTTTAGGACATTCTCAAGATTTTAGGACATTTCTTCTATTTCCTGGTGGTTTTAGGTTTTTAGGACATTTATAGGAGTTTTGGACATTTGCAGGATTTTACGATGGTTCTTAGATTTTAGGACATTTGTTGGATTTTTGGATGTTTGTAGGATGCGAGAAACATTTCTAGGATTTTAGGAAATTTGGACATTTGAAGGATTTTTGGACATTTCTCAGATTTTAAGATGGTTCTGAGATTTGTGGACATTTCTAGGATTTTAGGAAGGTTCAAGGATTTTTGGATGTTTCTAAGATTTGAGGGCATTTAGGAATTTAGGACAATTTTTCAGATTTTAGAACATTTCTGTGTGTGTGTGTGTGTGTGTGTGTGTGTGTGTGTGTGTATGCATGATTATATGTATGGGTATATCACTGTGTTCCGGATCTCAGATTTTTACGTAAGTTACTGCATTTTATGGTCAAAGCTATAAACTCAGAATATAAGTTGCTATAAACCATAATTACTCTGTTAATGTTTGCTGACAGCTACAGAGGCCAGCTGTTGCAGAGCCTTTCTAATTGAATTAAATTAAGTATTTGTGATTTAAAGATAAATGTCTTTAGGAGTCAAGAGCCACAGACAGAGAAGGAAGTGTAGAGATGTTTTGGTCTTTACACCGGATCTGTTGAGAATAAGCGAAATATAGAATAGAAAATACATAGAAATACAGTAATTCTCAAATGCAGCTTAATTTGTAGCTAAATTCAACTTGAACTTCTTCAGATAAATGCAAAAGTTACCGATTAAGACAAAACATGTTGTGCTCTGATTGGATGATAAGAGCTCATTGATGTTTGCTATTTATGTTCAGATGTAACATCAGTGTGTTAAAGTAAATTTACAAATAAAAATAGATTCAGCATTGGATTGAATGTTGTTCAGGGTTTCCTCTACATCACCACAGAATACAGGAACAAAAATCTCAAACTTATCACAAATCGTCCTCACAGGTTTAAACCCGTCACCACTTTTAACCTCATTGTGCCCGAATAACAAAAGCAGAGCGCTGTTGTCTGCTGAACTGTCCTCCTCATCCTTCTCTGGCCCTGCCGTCCCCCGGGGACACATTAGTCTCTTAATGCTTTGTCATCACCCCAAGTTAATGGACCTCACAGCAGTCTGTTAAAAACAATCCTGATCAATACACAGTGTGTGCAGAAAGTGGATAAGATCCAAAAATAGAGTGACTGGACTTTTTGTTTTTTTACAGTGATGAGTTGTCAATTTTAGCGACTGCTGTCACGAATAATTACAGAAGACGAAGACGGAAACCATCAGGCCCGATGCTACTCCGCACCATCATTTCTTATATATTTTGGCAACAAAGACACACATGATATGATAAGAATTAAATTTACTCAAGCTTACGCTGAAGTGCAGCTGCATCAGTATTCAGATCCTTTACTTCAGTAAAAGTACTAATACAACACTGAGAAATACTCCAATACGAGTTAAAGTTATGTGTTTTTAAAACACAGTATCTAAACCAAGATCCCTTTAATTAACCTTACAGGATAATGATTGCCAATGAGGGCTGGGCAATATCGATAAAGTCAAAAATCACTTTATTATTTTTTTCAAAATATACAAACAACAGTCATAAATTGACAGTACAGACACACCTGGCCCAGGTGTTTGTGTTACACAAAAATGCCCAATGACCTCTCCAACATATGAGCAGGACACACAGATTTTATAGGTATTTCGTTTTTTTTTAGGGGTGCGTGATAATATCGGCATTCGTATTGACCAATATTGACTTTAAAATGAAATATCGGTATTGTTCAACATGCTGATTTCTGCCGATCACACAATCTATTTTTTTATTATTTATTATTTTTCTTAATTGACAAAGTGATCATGCACAAAAAAATCAACCCTAAGTTGAAGTATTTTTCTTATTTTGCACAATGAATGAATATTATATACTGAATTATCTGCTGATGGGCCATCACAATAAGAGCATGTATAATATGATGCTAACTCCACTATAGAAGAGACTTGACAATTATTGCAGTAAGTGGGAAAAAAAGTGTATATATATCGAAATCTGTATCAGTTACGGCCAATAAGTTGTTATATCTCAGCATATTGGATATCAGCAACTATTCCAAGATTATGCATCGCTTTATTTTTGATTTTGTGCATCATTGTAGTTGTTACGTTTTATAGTTTGGTCGTGTGTGTATCTGTTTTTGTGCAGCTAATAATATATTGTGTGTTACATGTACGGCTGCACACTCGGGGATCTCCTGTGTTTCCTTGTAGGCGGTTAAATGTTGCTGTTTTTTGTCTGTTTTACTTGTCCTTATTGTTTTTTTATTTTACTCCTACAGCCTACAGACAATGTTAGTGCTGTTAAAGGTGCGGCGGTGGTTCAGCAGATAGAGCAGGTCGTCCTCAAAAGGTCGGGGGGTTCGATCCCCAGCTCTTTCGCTTGGCACGTCAAGGTATCCTTGTGCAAGATAATGAACGGAAAATTGCTCCTGATGGCTGCTCCATCGATGTGTGCCCGCGTATGAATGTTTGAAAAAATAAGCAGCAGGTGGCACCTTGTACGGTAGCCTCGGCCAGCAGTGTGTGAATGAGTTTGAATGTGACTCGTTGTGTGAAAGCACTTTAAGTGGTCGAACAACTAGAAAAGCACTTTACAATTTACCATTTATCAAAAGTTCAGATCTGAATGACATGGATCACAGATTCCTGGCTGTGTTTTTCATTAAAAATACATTTGGTGGGAATAACAGGAATATCCAGGCGGGGATCTGCATGTTGAGTGACCCTTTCTAGTTCTCTCACTGTAACATGGATGCATTGTGCATGTGGAGCTGATGGGCCTGCAGGGAAAATTAAAAGCTGATGGGAAATCTACAAAGCTGAAATTTGGGCGCAAACAGAAATCAATATCAGATCGGGATTCTCGGAATGAAAATTAAGAAGCAAGGCAGCGCAGGGACGGCTGTTGAGCTTGTTTCGAAGGTGCAAATCATTAAATGTTTTGACAAAATTGCTCAGGGTCCCTCTTATTGGTTCATCACCATCAAGAGATCTAAATAGAGCGCGGCGAGGGAAAGACGATCTATATACCGAAGCATCTGCGTCCTAGTTAGCACCTCAGCGAAGTCAAACTCATCAAGCAAAGCAAGGTTGCAGGGGGACAATCAACACAGTCCAAACAGAGAGTAAACAAGCTAACACTTACAGGAGCAAGACACATGGAGGACCACTGCACACACACACACACACACACACACACACACACACACACACACACACACACACACACACACACACACACACACACACACACACACACACACACACACACACACACCCCTCCAGCCCTCCTTACATCATTATTTCTTTCCCTCTTTCCATCTTCCATCTCCAGCAGAGTCAGTCCCGAGTCTGGCTCGGAGTGTCTGGCACCTTTTTGCCCAAATCTGGCTCCGAGTGTGGGGCTGAGCCGGTGGAGGGAGGGAGGGGGGAGGGAGAGGGAGAGGGGGGCGCAGGAGAGAAATAAAGAAAGGAAGGAAGGAGCGAGGACACAGGAAGACAAGGTGTTAACACCCTTTTCAACACCAGAGCCCCCTCGCACAGACCCAGCAGAGGGAACCGTCTAATTGTGAGGTGTGTGTGTGTGTGTGTGTGTGTGTGTGTGTGTGTGTGTGTGTGTGTGTGTGTGTGTGTGTTGAGGCTCTCTAGCTGTGATTATTTCTTTCAGATTTAAAGAAAGCATTTCTTTATGGTACGTTTTTATTACTGGTTGTTTTGACTTTAACACAAGATTTTATATAGCATCTCTTTTCCTGCTCAGTGCTCTAATAATCTAATAATCTAATCTGTTTTTTTTTTTTTTTTTTTTTGGCCAAAATAAGTTTCCTCGTCCATTTTTTGTCTTTGTCTGCCTTCTCTCCCTTTCTTTCTTTCTTTGTCTTCGTTTCCTTCTTTTGTGTCTGCCGGTATGCTGCTCTTTCACCTCCATCCAGTATACTCAGACAATCTCTTTATTTCTCATTAGTGCGTTTTGACAGTTAATGAGTGCCACCAGCGTGTGTGTGTTTTCGTCTGAGAGAAAGCGAAGGAGGGAGAAGACTGAGAGAGAGAGCGGCGGAGAGAAAGAGATAGCGGATGGGGTGAAATTCATGTTGATAAATCATGTGGTCAGTAGCACAGGCCTGTGTTTATCTCCTGCTGTCAGTGGAGTATGGGGCCCGAGATACCGCTCACACATTCAAACACACGCTCAAACACACACACATCAACAAGGACGACAGAGGACCGTTGCTACCTGAGATTTCTTGCTTTTCCTCTCCTCTCAGTCCCCCTCCTCCTCCTCCTCTCCTCCATCAGGTGGATGTGGAGGTCAGAGATAGAGCGAGCCTCCCTTTCCTTTTTTTTTTTGCTTTGTCCGACCCCCCGAATCCCATCAGTCAGCTGTTTGTGCTGATTACTGGTTGACTAATAGACTTTAAACCTCCTCTTTTGTTCCTTTTGCTTTCCCCTCATTTTAAGAACATTTCTCTGCACAAACAAGGGACGTTCTCACCTTTTTCTCTGCACAGTTTGCCCCGTGCATTTTGTGTATGCATTGAAAAGTCCCTCTTTTAAAATGCATTGTATGCTCATGAAAAACAATCCAGCTTTGCTTTTTTATGAAAATGTATAAGCTTGTAATCTGAAATTGGATGAAAACATGATAATAGCTGCAGGCTGTCCCAGGTGTTCTGTGTCTGTGATTCTGTTTTATCAAACTAAGGTCACATTGGTACTTTGCACCCTGTTATGTGGGAAAAGAATATGACTATAATGATAGAGGTGAGTTTTTTTTTTGCAATATATGTTTTAGATGAAACAGTTTTACATTGCATATTAGTCAGAGGACAGACAAAAATCTATTGAACCTTTAAAGTTCACAACACTTCATGCATTTTTTTTCTAATACGTGTTTGTAAATTCCAGTCTAATGCAGATTGACTGGCATGTTTTATAAACAGTGGATTCAGACACTAATGCTGAATGCTTCTGTTTTCTGCAGGGGAGGAGGAATAAGTAACTGATCCAATTAATCTCATACAGATTTAGCTTTAAATTTTATTTTTATATGTGCAACGCCACCAAAACATGCATACTGTATCTGCACAGCTACAGTGTATTGATGTCAATCAAATAAGAAACTTTAGTCCCAGTGCAAAAATAAACATAAAAGTTGGAAAAATATGCTTGCAGCCAGAGCAACTCAAAATACAAAGGATTTTTTAAAGCTAATTTTCTGATTTTTTGTGAGTGTATGAGGTACTTACCCTTCGTCAGTGCATTATTTATGACACTCAGTGCGCCACAAGTTTGGAGAAGCAGACAGGAGTACCGACACATAATCTAAGCAATGCACTGCTGTGGACAGGAGCAGCGTCAGTACACAGGTCAAAGTGAACACTGACAATTTCCAGTATGTACAGCTGTTTTTTATTGCAAAAATTAATTTCAATTTCTGTTTGACTTTAAAAGTGACCTCAGTCTAATCTTCCCCTGATCGTTTGATGATATCTGTATTTGATAAGGCAGCTCTGGAGAGCTCAATTATCCAGACGGATATGGATTATTCTCAGGTGCTTCAAAAGCACAAATCGACCAAACTCCCATTTAAAAAAACAGCATGATTTTACACACGTTTCCAAAGTCATGCAAATATCTTTTGCACTTTGACAAATTTACTACAAATTTCTAATAAAGCTGTAGCAGAGCAGATGTGTCAAAGATGTATGATTTTAATCTCGGACCTGGGGAATGAATATGTTGTCTCGAACAGAGATTAAACCGGCGAACACGTTCAGATCTGTCAACAATATCCCAACAACTACTTCATGAGAGATTTAAGGCGAAGCGGCTAATAGAAAAATGTCTGCGGATGTGTTCAGAAAATGCTGAGACAGAGACAATGCTCCTGAGAATCTGACAGCGACTGTACGTACATCCGCTTTGCATATTTGTCTGCGCAAAAATCCACTGATTCGGAGGCAGACCTTATCTGTGTGTTTTTAGCTCAAAAAACCTGCCAATGACTGACTGTTAACCCTTCAGAAATTCATCATTTGGCCGCATTGATTAAAAGATGAGTGAACTTATTATGCATTAAAGCGTCATGTCAAAGCCCTGGCACGGCGAGATAGCGGCCTTATCTCTCCTCTACCTGATAAGAGACAACATGGGAGAGAGACGGGGCAGCAGCAGCAGCGGCGGCGGCGGTGGCGGTGGAGGTGGAGGAGGAGGAGGGAGGGTGATGGAGAGGTAGAGGGAGAAGCAGAGCGGGAGGAGAGATACAAGATGGGAGGAAGGGGGTGGTGGGAGGTGGTGGCTGTGGAGTTGTAATAAGAAGGGAGGGAGAGAGAGAGAGCTACAGTACATTTGGAGCAGAGGGGAGGGGAGGAAGAAATTGAGAGGGATGGCAGAAAAGATGGGAGACAGTTCTGGGGCATCTAATGTTTCCCTCTGTCATGGCATCAGCCGCTCTCCATTCACTCCTCTTCCTTACATCGCCTTTTTTCGCCTCCATTTGCATTTTTCGTTATTTTTTTTCTCTCTCCACCGTCCAATGCTCTCTCACTTTTTCTTTTTTTTATTCACTCCCTCGCCCTCCTCCTCCTCCCCCGTCTCTCTCTCTCGCTCCTGCTCCCTCCCTCTTCGGAAGGTCTTTGAAGGGAGGTCATGAGGGAGACAATGCAAACACAGGCCCTCTGAATAGAGAATGGGAAGAGGACAGCTGTTGGAGATGACAGCGATGGCTGTTAAAACGCAATCTGTCTCTCTTCCCACCGGCCTGTTGCAGAACACACACACACACACACACACACACACACACACACACACACACACACTGCGGCTCACGCCCTTCCACAGAGGCCACGATGTCACGGCGACACTCCCAACTGTCAAACACGAGTGTGAGAGCACACACTCACGAGCATGTGTCATCACACACACATATGTAAATGCACACACTGCTTAATGCGCGGTGGCTGGCACATGAACAAGGAGCACACGGTGAGACACGTCTGCGTGTGACACTTGTGGACAGAATAACTGCAGTGATGGAGTAACGTCTTATTACAAAGTGCGGAGACAGACAAAAATAATGTGCAGCGTGTTGAGCAAGTGTTGAGCAGGGTTTCCATGACTGATTTGTGCAAAACTTAAGTGATTTTTTGTTGATAAAATACAATTGCGAGATTACTGCGTTTCCACTGTGGATGTTCAAAACATTAGCAGGTTTATCTTTATTGCAGCCACCGCACTAGCCAAGTTTATGTCCAATGGAAGGTGACGTAGGTGTGTTATGCAAGAGATAATGAAAAGACAAGCCCCGTTTTACATGGGAGGGGCCACATATGCGGGATTTCTGGGAGCTGATAGCTGATAGATAAACTTCAGCTCTTGTAGCTCCTGCTGCATCATGAGGGAGCCAGTTCCTGCTGACAAGCACATAGACACATGTGACCTAGAAAAGACTAAAAAGTGTTTTTATTGCAGTTTTACAAATTATGGCTTTTTTGAATCAGCTGAAATACCACCTCAATCAAGCGGAAAAACCTTTTTTTGCGATAAATGGGAGGGGTTTTTTTAGAAATTGACGTGTTTTCATTAGGCGAATTTAATATTCCCAGTTTCAGTTTGTGCAATTTGAGGGTTAATGGAAACCCGCTAAGTGTCACCACTCAGCCGGTGTATCCCAGTGGCCGCTTGTGATATTGCAGTTAAAAATCCTCTGCTGCCTAAAAAGCACTTTTCTTAAAAACCAACATTATAAAACTCCTTCAGCTGCACACAAGGTCAGTTCTGACTCTCTTTATTATGAATTTTTAATCCTCAGACTGACACCTGTCTTTGACAAAAATGGGAATTATCGCACAATAACTGCAGTATAATTTATATTTCTTTATACAAATAGTGAGGAGAATTAAAATTCCAGTTTGACTTTGGTTCTTGGGCTACATTCAGGTCACTCAGGTGGATTTGAACTGATCTCAGAGCGGACAGCTCTCTCAGAGAAGTCCTCCTCCCTCCAAACCACCCACTCTGCCTTTCACTCCTCGAACCCCTCTCCTCCTCTACTTTTTAGCCTCCCCTCCTTCCTCCCTCGTCCGCTCTCCAGTCACCCATTCAGCCTCCCTGCACCTCCTCCTCCTCCTCTTCCCCTCTTGATGGTTAGTTCATGGGTCACCCGGGTGACAGGGCCTGAGTTGGGAGATAAGATGTGGCCAGAATGGCATTACTACACCCCGACACTCTGAGGGGTGACGCCGGGGCGACGGCTGGATGGAGAGATGGGATGAAACGGGGGGTTTGAACGGGGAGGTGGGGGCTAATCTGCCATCGTTTGAAGTAATAATACATTAGTGATAATCATCGCTACATGCAGAGAGAGAAGAAGGACACACACACACATACACTCACACACACAGGGGCGCTGCACACAAAGACAGAGACAAACAGACGGGAACAACAAACAGAAATACAGAGAGAGGCTGATTCTTGGTCTCACTGTAAATCACAGCTCTCTGTACTTCCACCCCGCAGCTGCCCCTCCCTCCAATCCAGTGTGGATATCAGGCTGGTGCAGAAGGGCTCAGCCCAGCTGATAGCAGGTCCTCTGGGGGTTGGGGGTGGAGTGCTGAGGGGTGAGACATGGGTGGGTGGAGGTGGCGGTGAGTGTGTGTGTGTATGTGTGTTTGGGAGCTCAGGGACTAGGAGGCTTACCCTGCTCCCTCAGATATGGAGGTCAGGGGTTAGGCGGGGCAGGACGGCCAGTGTGCAGCACAGAAACACCAGTGTGTCTGAGTCTTTTGTTCAAAATCTGTCCTGTATGTTCGGGTTGGGCCGCTGTGGAAATTTTCAAACTGGTCTGATATTACACCGAACCGGTTAGCCGAATTTTCGGTGACCCACATGATTCAGCAGCCGCTCCTCAGTGGAGCATAATGACACCAATAGAAAGTCAAGCGGCATCGGGAGACAGCAGAGCTCTCCGTCCACACTCAGTACGTTTACAAGACGTTAGAAAAAGTCAATTATTGTGTTAGTCCCTCTAATAGTGGATTTGCATGTAAACGTTTTCCAAATGAAATCGGACTAACAAAACCAGATAATGAGATTAGAAGTTGAGCTACTCCGTCATGCGAGCACCTTTAACTGGACTTTAACTGGACTTTGCGTTCTGCACATGCTCCTTAAAAAGCACGGAAGAGGAATTTTTGATTTTGGCTTAATTTTACATAAAAAAGTCACACTCCAGCCACCCTCTTCCACCTCTGATAAATAAAGTATAGTCCCACGACACCGGCACAGAAGCGATGTCCTGCTGTGGACGGGGCTGCAGCAAAACATACTTTAGCCACCTAAAACATCAATATCACTTTAAGCGTTCATTATATTTAAATATTTGCTCCTCTTTACCTTCCATAACAGCTGATGGAGGCAGCGGTAGAGCAGCAGCTTCGCTGTTCAGTGACGTGAAATGATGGTGACTTGACTGGTGTTTTTGATATAACAGCTTCAAATCCAGGTGCCTAATGGCTGTTTTATGGCAAGGTAAAGCAGTGAAAATATTCTAAATAAAGCGAACGCTTAAACTTAAACTGTTGACAAATACTCAATATCAAATGACTTGATTTGGAATCTGGGGCAAAGAAATGTGATTGGGACATCCCTAATTATACTTTATTAATCATATTGCTGATCACTTATGCACTTTAAGTTGGATTTAGCGCTGTGACTCATTCTACTTTTAAAATTGCCAAACTGTGACACGGTGACAAATGCCAGTTTAGCAGTTTGCATAAATTAAACGGTTTAAGCCTGCACACCAGACCGGACAACCCAAATCTGTTGTATGCTAAGAAAACCAAAACTCCTGAAAATCTTCATATTCGCGTTCTGATCGGGGCTCTGCAGGTCGAACCTGGTTGCAGCTTCGGCTCAGCAGACGGGAGAGCGCGCAGGTGTAACAACTCATAAAGAGAAATTGTCCTCTTTTTTTCTCTTTCCCAGAGTGATTGTGGAAATATAATCAATTCAGGGGACACTTCATCTTGTAGCAAAATGGCAATTTGACCCCCGCCGAGAGCAGGTCTGATGTGACAGTGAGCGGTGTATTGTCACAGGTGCAGAAATGCTACTGAACCACATGCCAGCAATAAAAGGAAAGAAAGCAATTTCCTCTGTGTGGTGTCCACTAGCTTTTTCCTCTCGCTGGGGTTGGACGACACCGGGCTCAAGTTTGGCAAAAATTAATGACATTTTTGTTCTTGTGATTCTTCTGCTGGGGTGTTAGAGGCTCTAAGACAAAGATTACTTCCTAATACCTAATTTACTGTCATAATTTCTGCTTTTTTACTTTTAAACAAGTTTTTTTAAATCAAACAACAAAACACGTTTGTAACTGTTCTCCAGAAAAACATTTATGATTGTCAGCAGGACGACATCATTTGTTTTTCACAACTGTTATAAATCAAAGCCGCAGAAATATAACTGTGGCCTGACACCACTATGGTTTGGCTACGTTTAAATTAGGGATTAGTCAACTAGTGGATTAAACATTGCTACCGTTGCTAGACAGCACCAGAAAAAAACTAGCCTATTTGTGTACACAGTTAAATCTGCAGTAGGCAGTATAATTTTGGTGTCATTGGGCAAAAATTCACTTTGAGCGTATTGTTATTCGTTTGGGCTGAGAGACTTTTGGGAAAAAAATGGCTTTAATAAATTTAGGCCATGATGGGAGACTTTGATCAATCACAGGTCATTTTAGAGAGGGAGAGATGTGCGAACTGGACTGTTCATTACGAAGACTAAAGGAAAATACCAACATGTTCGTATCCCAAGACGTTACATGTTGCTTTGCAGTGGACTTCTGTGTCTACATATTACGCGCTAGGTGTCCTTCGGTGTCTGCTGTTGATGCTCTGGGATGTTACTACCATGATGTCAACACAAGCACATGGTGGTATTAAGCTGCACGAGGAAAAAAAAGCACATGGCAACCAACGCTGGGACGTCAACAAACGCGCACGCTGGCACGGATGGTTATGTTTAGGCCGCAAACTCCAACCTCCTGGGTGAAAGTCAGAGGTTTGTTGGCCCCTCCTGCTCATCCTGTACCTTCGGGACCTACGTGCTCCTCATATTACATTGTTACTGGCAGTATTTCATCCTGATGCCATCCGGCGACGTATTATCAGGTTATCACGGGTTTCATCTGGCTGCGTTCTCAACTGACGCCGACTGTCTGCATATCATGCTGCCTTGGCAGATGCTGTCTGGTTATTCGGTCTCATCTAAAAACACTATGAATGGTTGTGTCTGGCCGCGTTCTCAGCTGACACCATCCAGTGGCGTATTATGCAGACGCAACAGGTTCTGTTAGGCTGCATTCTGACGCCAACCATCCACGTATCATGCTGCCGTGGCAGGTGCTGTCTAGCTGTCCGGAGACGTACAAAAACACCACAAACGGTTGTGTCCGGCTGCACTCTCAGCCGATGACATCCAGCGGCGTATCATGCAGACGCGAAAGGTAGCTTTTGGCATCGGGATTGTACGCTGCAAACACTGCAAAAGCAGCAGTATTTAATAACTTCAGAATGAGAACGGGCTGAATATACTCATATCGTTTGGTAATATATAGCATCCCACTCTCGAGTGCAGACAGAGTACTTAACCATTCTAAAAATCCTAAAAGTTTGCTTTCACTCCCTTGAAACTGCTTCTCTCATCCGTCAGCGTGATCTGATCAGCTGTGAGCAGATCGACAGATCAGTTATCCACACTGCAACTAAAACTCAAACTCCTGCTGATGGGAATTTTTAAAAAAAAAAATCATATGTAGAGCTCTGCCTGCATTGCGTTCACTGACCCAGTAAATTATACGAATTTAGAGATAGCACAAAGAATGATGAAAAACATGCATGCACACAAGATTTAATACACAAAAACCACACACACACAAAACTCTGCAGAAAAAATGTGCATTTTTATTTTTCTGTATGTTAAATTCAGCTTTTATTGATGTGTAATTCATGCATGAGGGTGATTCACCACTTAACTTAAATAAAGATACTCATCACTTGGCAGTGCAATATCATACAATATCAACTGAATTAACAACTTTTTTTAGTCCTTATCAGTCTGCACAATCCATAATTAATTTGCCTGTTTTGTAGACAATGTAAAGATCCTCTCAACCCACCCCTAAAAAAGCTTACACCCCAAAAACCCATGATTTGGTAAAACATGGTAAATACTCACTAGAGCACCAAATGTGTATTAAACTGCTGCTGAAAATAGTCCCTGAGAAAAGGTTTGTTTTTAATGTTTTCTTCTGTTTGACTCGTGTTTGCTTAAAACCAGCTGTTTTTAAAGAAATGACTGAAGCTTTTTAAAACACTTTAGACTGTGTATTTAAAGAAATTTTAAAAATCACTGTTATTTTCACATCTTTGGCCGAAACCAGTGTCTTTGGGGTGCCACAGAGACAGTAATGATAGATAGACTAGATAATTTTGGTATTTTCATGGACTTTTTTTGACAATAAGGAAAAAAATAAAATAATACCAGCTTTATCCTTTTAATAATTTTCATTTTCTCCGGTGCTCTTTCCTTGTTTCCTCCTTTATTTCTCCTCTTTTCTTTCTCTCTACATTGTACCATTCTACCTTGCTCACGCCTTATTCTCTTGTGCCTCACAGTTTCTCTCTAATATACCTTTACTACGCCGCCTCTTGCTTCTATAGTTTTTCTAACCTGTCCCCCTTCTCTCTCTCCGTCTTTCTCTCTCTGTCTCTCTCTCTCTCGCCATTTCAGCTCCTGCATTCTTATCTCTATGTTGCCGTCCTCAGTAATTATTATTATGTGCTGCAGAGATAATTCGAAAGCTGTGAGGAGAGAGAGGAGAAAAAAAGGGATGAAAGAAACAGTGGCTGTGGCTTCCTGGGCTGTGCTTCTCTTATCTGACCTTGGGCAGAGCCACTTATTGTTAGGCAAATCTCATGTGCAGAAAAATGGAGTGAACGGCTGTGAGAGCGAGTGAGGTGGTGGTGGCGGCGGCGGCGGTTGGGGGGAGGCTGTCGGGAGGGGATTGAGAGGGAAAGGGAGGGAGAGAGAAGTGAGGAGGAGATGGATGGAGGTGGAAGGAGAGACGTCAGAAAGCAGCGGGGAGAAGGAGTGTTTTATGGAGCGACTGGGGAAGAACCGAACGGGCAAAAAAAAAAAAAAAAAAGGAGGGATAGAGGTGTAAAAATGCACAGAGAGGTGAAAACAGGCAGGCGTATACACAGGCCGTGAGATATGAGGTGGAAGAGAGAGCGTGGCGCGTTTGAACGTGATGACGAAGAACATGAAAGAAAAGTGGAAAATGAGACAGAGATGAAACAGAAATGTGTGCGGGAAAGAGAGAGAAGGGGAGTTTAATATGGGTAAGGGGGGGTATCCAATTTTCATTGCCTAGTGAAGTAGACACTTTTGGCTTGTTCAAATAAATCCCTCCGCTGAAGAGGAGTCATATAAAATCAATTCCCTTTTTGTTTGGGAAGAGAGCATGCTCAAATTTGTCTATGCTGAATTGTACTTCTTGTGATTTGTGCCTTTCTGTTCTCTGTTGACGACATCCCATTGACTGTATCTCTCAGTAACCTCTCCTCAGCGAGAAAATATAATGTCGGCACGACGTGTGCAGCTGACATTTTCTATACATAAGAGCATTTTCAGTCTCTCATAAAGAGCGCTCCTTGAACCCTTGAATTCTTTGCATCTATAGTTGCTGCAGGTGATGTGGAAGTTAACGTGTGGCGCCGCCGAGCTGCACAGGGAGCACGTACGCTTGAAAAAAAGGGGTTTGGGGGGGCTATAAATTCCCATCAGTGGCGTCCAGGCCCACGAGGGGCTGATGTGTGGCCTTTTCCGCCGCCGCAGCTCAGCTTCCTTTAATTACAACCCATTCTGCAGGAACAACAGGCTGTCCTTCCACCAGATTTAAAACGACGTGCTCCTGGTAATTAATCGGCCCGCGTGTCCTTCACAAGGTGCAAAGTGTGTGTGCATGTGTGTGTGCATGTGTGTGAATGTGTCAGTTTTTATTCAAAATGTGAAGAATTCGGCGCTGTAAATAGGAGAATGCATTATTTGTTTGGACAGAGAGAATTCTTTACACCACATGATGCAGAGTTCAAAACATTTCACAACAGAAAGGTGAAAATTTTTCCCTCCAGCAATATAGGAAGTTGTCACATCTTTTACCAAAATAAAAGCAGCGATGCAACACTGTAAGAGTACTCCATAGGGTTGCAATGGTGTGAGATTTTCAGATCTCAGAAAGTATCTCAGTGTCACAGTATTACAGATTTATGATTAATATCAGTTACAAAGACCCTTAAAGGAATGGAAACAGAGGGGCTTTTTTTGTTGTTATACAAATATATATTTGACAGCATAATCTTGGCGTTGCTACAGATCATCTCGGTTGGAGGAGAGTGGGCAGCAGATCTGGAGCAGCAGCAGCCCGAATCCAGCCAGCACAAACCCAGACGCCCCGCAGGATCAGCAAACTCTGCTGCTACACAGGTCAGACCCGATACTGTCGCTGCCACGCTGTGACACCCACCACATAATGAAGTGAAACCCTCAAATTTTTTTTGCAATGTTTTTGCACAACACAACAATATTTTATTAGAGCCAGATTACCCTTTCCCCCCTGTTTCCAGTCTTTATGCTAAGCTAAGCTAAAGGATACTCATACTGTTTGCTTGGAGGCCACTTTTGCAAAACGACAGGGCCAGTCACAGCATGTTTCTAGGATTTTGGACGTTTCTCGAATTTGGGATGTTTCTCAGATTTGAGGGTGTTTCTAGGATTTTAGAATAATGCAAGGATTTTAGGACATTTCTGGGATTTTAGGACGTTTCTTGCATTTTGGGACATTCATTGGATTTGAGGACATTTCTAGGATTTTATGACGTTTTGCAGATTTTGGAATGTTTCTCAGATTTTAGGATGTTTCTATGATTTCAGGACATTCTTAGCATTTCAGACATTTTCGGACCTTTCTAGTATTTTCAGACGTTAGGATCTTAGTTAGGACCTCTGTTGGGGGTTTGGGGGATCGTCCACCAGCACTTTTTTCAAACAAGCTCTATTTTGTTGCCGTTTTATGCACTTTGGCACCTGATGTACACTAAAAGTACAAAAACAACTCCCAGTGTGAATCACTTTATTTTTATTGTGAGTTAGAAAATGGTTTGGGGGACCACTCCGAATCCTATCCGGGGCCAGATTTGGCCCGCGCGCCTTGTGTTGAGTATCACGGCTCACATTTCATGAGTCACATTGAACGAACAGCTATTAGAGTGCAATCTATCTTAGTATATTTCCCCTAAATGTCGCACTGTTCCTTTAAAACTGAATATATGGTAATAATAGTCACATGGTCGCAGCATGCAAACAGAAGTGATGCATCTCTACA
Organism: Plectropomus leopardus; assembly: GCF_008729295.1. NCBI lineage: Eukaryota > Metazoa > Chordata > Actinopteri > Perciformes > Serranidae > Plectropomus > Plectropomus leopardus. The sequence goes on from NC_056482.1 coordinate 27,553,675, forward strand.
TAGAACAGCTGCGTTATATTTGCAGGCAGCCTGTGGAGAGAAAATGTCCTCTCCTGCAGAGGGAGGTAAACACAGTAAAATCATGTGATTGGTCATACTTGTGGAAAAGGGAGCGCTTGATGTGACGCACCAGTTAACCCTCAGTTGAGTCATTTGTGTCAAAATGTTAATGAACGTGTCATAATGCACAACACATATCATCATCGCCGCCATCATTTAAATCCCTCCAGTCATCATCAGTGATGCAGTCATCATCAGCACTGACCCCTACGACCTACCGCCCCGTGATCGAGGATCTGTCCCCTTCAGAGCCGCAGGGACCCCTGTGTCCTCTGCTCCCTGTCCCCCTCTCAAAACCACGTCTTCACCATCCCCTCCTGTCCCTGCCGGCTGCTCAATTCAGCTTCTTTAACGGAGGAACAAACAAACAAAACACCCCGGGGTAATGAGGCCACCTCTGGGAATGGACACGGTGAAAGGAGCCTTGCGTATTGATGTGGGATTGACCTTTTATTGAGAGACGGCAAAAGAAAAAGGGGAGATGTGGAGAGACGAGCTCTGATCTGATGGAGTGGATTGAGCTGTCTGCTGCTGGTGGAGTGAAAAAAGGTGACAAGACAAAACCCTGATCAGTGACTCAGGCAGTGAGATAACCACCTTTTTCTTTTTCATTGTGCTCAGACTGGTGGTCTGGATTTAACGTGGGCTTTCCCACACTATGAACAGGACAGTGTGTGTGTGTGTGTGTGTGTGTGTGTGTGTGTGTGTGTGTGTGTGAGAGAGAGATGGGGTGATGTGACCACAGTGACCCGTGGGTGCTTTTCTGTGGTGCCCTTCATCAGCGCACAAGATCACAGCAGGCTGATGGTCCATTCAGTCGCTCGCAGCAGGTTCACTGAAGCAATTTTCTCATATAGAGTTTGATAATTCATTTAAATATTAGAAAACATTGAAATTCATAACAGCGATATGTGATGATGCACACAATACAGAGTAGGCAGGTTTCCATTAACCCTCAAATTGTGCAAATTGAAATTGTGAATGTAAAATGCACCAAAAATAGTGCCACAGAGAGATGGTTTTTAACCGAGACGTCTTTGTGTTTCCTGCTGAATCCAAAAGCAGTTGTTTTGTACCAAGAAATCGTTGTGTTTCCTGCCAGGAGAGTGCCACGAATAGTGTTTGTTTTTTTTTTAACAACGACATCCCTGCGTTTGCTGCAAGAGGAAACGGAGACATTGCTGCTTCTCCTGTGGGGATGGTGCCACGAAAATTTTTTTTTTTTTTTACGTAGAAATCGCTGCGTTTCCTGCTGGCAAAGTTTCACAAAAATGTGTTATTTTCTGCAGAGACATCACTGCGTTTCCTGACAGGATAATATCAGATAAAGTTATTTTACAGTTATTTTTTTACAGAAATATTTGGTTTCCTGTTGACATTGTGCCGCAAAAAACTTGTGTTCCTTACGAAGAAAACAAAAGCAAAAAGCATTTTTTTTGTTGTTTTTTTTAACCAAGGAACTGCTGCTTTTCCTGTCAGGATAGTGGAACAGAAGTGCTTTCTTTTTACGAAGAAATCATTGCATTCTTTCCTGGGATAGTTTCACAAAAATTGTTTTTTTTTTACTGGGACATTGCTGCGTTTCAAGACATGATAGTATCACAAAAAATAGTTGTTTTTTACTAAAATATTGCTTCGTTTCCTTAGATTGTGGCATGAAGAGCAGTTATTTTTTTACTGAGACGTTGTTGGGTTTTCTGCAGGGATAGTGCACTGAAAAACCATCACTGCGTTTCCTGCCTGGAAAGTGCCACAGAAAGTTGTTGTTCCTTAAAGAGCGTGTGTGTGTGTGTGTGTGTGTGTGTGTGTGTGTGTGTGTGTGTGTGTGTGTGTGTGTGTGTGTGTGTGTGTGTGTGTTGATGTGACCACAGTGACCCTTGGGTGCATTTCTGTCTCATCGGCTCACAAGATCTCAGCAGGCTGATGGTTCATTCAGTCGTTCGCAGCAGGTTCGCTGAAGTAATTACGTGGCTGACATTGAGTTTCATGCATTTAAATATAAGAATTCGTGGATATTCATAGCGGCTATTTATAATGATGCACACAGTTCACAGCCGTGCAAGACTGTAGTGAAACAGAGAAAAAAACAAACTTTTAATTCTTCTTCAGATTATTGAAAGAGTTGTTTCAAAGTTATTTTCCATCTTATTTCCAGCGGCCAATTCTCCTCAGGTATAAAGGTAATTCTTAACACTTTAGTGTTCTTCTGATCCTCTCAATCATAATGAGAAGGACACATGTCCTTTACGAGGACCCCTGTTTGAAGACGAACTGAAAGCATCTATATATAATCCACGGTAGTAATGAGCTGCTGTGCTCAGAACTATGAAACTCTCGCCTTTAATCAAACAGAATTGATCGAGTAATTGTTTATTTGGAAAGATAGTAGCTCTAAGTACTGGTATTCTTTGTTGCAAAGCTAATTAACCTTTTCCTACGACGGCTGTTTATTTTTTTTATTTAATTCCTCATAAGTACTTCGGAGTCGACCCTCTTGGATTAGGAGAGTCGTGTCGTTCTTTTTTTGGTTCGGAGACTCTTAAATCAAGTACTGTTCTCCTGCTCTTGTTTTTTTTTTTTTTCTGTCTTTATACTGGAAAGGTGTTTGGCTGTACAAAATGTCAGCCTGTGGAAAGTCTAAGGTCAAACAATACTACACAAAGTGTTACATCTCTTCTACGTGACACTTACGAGTTCACAGAGCGTTTAACTTGCAAATTTATTTTAGGTTGAAAGAGAACAGAGGAAAAGTTACCTGCAGAAATCTGGAGGTGTCGTGGTGCAGCCCTGTCTTTGTCTGTACTTTAAAATGAGGGAAAAAGGGGTTATGGTCATAAAATAAAACTCCAATTTCAGGCATTTACGAGTTTAGGCTTTGTTTCACACTGCAGCCTCTCGATGTATTTCAGAGCAGCACAGTTTAGAGTTTCCAGAGTAAAATATCAGCATTGTACTTTTCTGCAAACCACAGATATGTTACATTTTCAAGTTTTGAACATTTTATATCAACGTTTTAATGTGATGTTGTATATGAGCTGACTTTGTCATCAGGCAACACGTTCTCACTCGGTCAAAAAGTGCCGCTCAGTGAGCGTCAGCCTTTGACTTTTTAGGTATCCTTTTGCGTCAGCTGTTTACGCTCCAGGATGCTGCTGTGATTATGTCAGCAAACGCAGGTGTGGTGGGATAAAGCAGCACGGTCCGTACGGTCTCACTTTTAGGCAAAAGAGGCACGTGGTAACATGTAGAAAAAAAACACATCCACAAGGGAAGCAAACTGCGGACTCCGGCACAAAGTCGATTGTTTGTGGGACCGATCCACCTCCCACCTGCCCGCCCTGTAAGCACACCCCCGCTCCTTATATTACGTGATCACCAGCAGCAGCTTTATTAGCTGACGCTTTTTAGGTCCTGTCCAACCGCGTTATCATCTGACACGTCCGTGCGGGTTACATTTGGACACAAGGTCACTTTTGGCGTCACATTTGTATGCCGAAAGCACTGACGGAGCGGCGCTTTTTGACAAGTTCAGAATGAGAATGGGTTGAGGTGGAGGTGATGGTGACATACGCAAGACACCTGCTTAGCTGCAGACCAAAGATGGTTTTTAGTGCATCTTTGATTTGTCTTTCAGCGACTTTTTAGACACCAGACAAGGTTGTTTTTGAGTGACCCTTCGCTGTGTTTTCTGCTGGGATAGAGCTACAAAAAGTACATTTCGTACATACAATATTAACGTTTCTGAAGTGACATAGTGTATGAACGGACACTCTTATTGTGATTTACTGAGACATCGCTACCTTTCCTGCCGGGACAGTGCCACTAAAAGAGATGATTTTTCACAAAGACTTTGCTGAGTTTACTGCCAAGATAGTGCCACAAAAAGCAGCTTTTTTTTTTTGTTTTGTTTTTACCAAAACATCACTGTGTTTCCAGCCAGGATAGTGCCACCAAAAGTGTTTTTTTTTCACAAAGACTTTGCTTCATTTCCAGTGAGGAAAGTGCCACAAAGAGATTGTTTTTTTTTTTACTGAGTGATGACAGCATTTCTGTGCTTGGATTGTGCCACAAATGTTGGTTGTACTTAATTAAAGCATAGCTGTATTTCCAGTAGGGATAGTGAAATGCGGTAGTTTTGCCTGATGAAGGTCTAGTTATCCAAAGGGCAACATAAATTAATTTCTTTTGCAAGTGTGTGGGAGTTTGTCTGCAAATTGTGTCCTACTCATCCTTCTCCTATGAACTTCTGTGGAAATAGATGAGCAAAGTATTCTTTTGTTGTTAGTCAGGATAGTACAAAAAGTTCAACAACAACATGCACATCCACACAACCGAAGAATTGGTGCTCGATAAGAGATAATACGAAGAAGAAAAAAAACAAAGTCTGCACACTAGATTATGCTTCCATAAATATTTAATTCAATTACCACGGAGGTGATGTTTGGAGCCACATGCTCTTGCTGCCACGAAAAGTGTTTTGTTTTTTTGTTTTAGAGACATCACTGCATTTCCTGCTGGGATAGTGACACTAAACATGGTTGTTTTTCACAAAGACAACAGTGGATTTCTAGCCAGGGTGAGATCATGACAGGTGGTTGATTTTTCACCAAGACGTTGCTACGTTTCCAGTTGGCATAATGCCACCAAAAGTATTAATTTGAAAGACATTGCTGCATTTTCTCCTTTAAGCCAAAACATGATTGTTTCTCAACTATATAGTGGTTTTTGTGCCTACACCTAATCACAAATGAACCACAGTGCTGTTGAAACGTAAAGTTTAAAAGTAATTGACACACAATTATGTTTAAATGTGAGCAGAAATGTACAATGCCAACAATTATTCTGGTGATTGGAAGGGTTAGAGCTGCTACAGCCTGAAAAGAAGCCCTCAAATAATGAAACATCATCTGGCAATGCGCTGTGTTGGCACCGCAAACACGCACGCATTCAGCCTTTTTGGATACATTAACGGCATAAATCTACTGTTGACCTCGTGATCTGCACAATAACAGATCAAGAGATGTCATCAGGCTCACTTTCCAGAGTTGTAAAATCCTTTTTAGTGCTATAAAACAGCATACGGCAGTGGTTATAACAGGCACACAGATCGCAGGGTTTTCCCTTCTGTGCAATCCCGAGTGGCTGGCAGCAGCTTTTATTTTGAAAATACCAGTCAGATAACATCTGAGTCACTTAAGTCGAACAAGGAGTCATTTCTATTTATTCCATTTTCAAATGAGGCAAGCCACATGAGGTTCCAACCAGCACCTTAAGAAATGAAATTCACCTAAAACAAGATTCCAGCAGCTTTTATTAACTTTGCAGCCAATGATGCCGATAATTGTCACAGCCATCATTTGCAGGAGGAAATGTCATTATGCATCTTTTGTGTTTTTGCTCATTATCTTTGCTCATCACTAATCCCAGACGTGTTGGTACGTGCACGGTGCATACTCCTGTTAGCTGCAGACTAAATGTGCAAATGTGGATTTATTAATTTGTAACATTTCTGGTAAAACAAGTTCAAAGAAATCCCAAAAAGCTGAATTCTTTACCCGTTTTTAAGCTGATGGCATTTCTCCTGAAGGCGACATGAACTGGACTCCAATCTTTTGTGCCAGTTTTTAACATTTCAATGCATACCACAGGTCTGTTGTGACCCAGGACTGTACGGCAAATGGGTTCGCCCATCAAAAAGAAAAAGCACTCGTGAGCGAGCTGTTGATACTCGAGAGCAGGGGAGCAGCGACAGAAGTGTTTTAGATTCTGCGCATGCTTATAACGTGGTTTTCCCCTCTCAGGCTGCAATGTTGTTCTCGACAGATATTCTGCGCACACGTATAGTTTTTGCGCTAGGATCTTATTTGCATGCATGTGAGCTGAGACATTCTGCTCACAATTATTGTTAGTGATATACCTTGGTAGATGGATGCATTGATAAAAACCTTGTGGCTTCTTGTCTAAGGTTTTTTGTTGAAAGACGATAGTTAAATGCACACCATGTAGGTGCAAGGCTAACAAAAAACAGCATACATGTGGAAAAAGGTAACGCGTGCACACTTATTCCAGGGCCAACACCAATACTGATTATTAGTAGTTAATGTGACCGATAACCGATATTTGGAACCAATATGCATTTACAAAAAAAAAAAGAAAATATTTCTGTTAATATTTATAATTTGGAATACAACAAACTGCAACACAAAACTTTGCTTAAATGCCTTTAGCAAATGTTTAATAAAAACAAAGAAAATAAAAAAATAATAATAAAAATAGCTTGGTTTTACAAACTAAAAGTTCCTCCCATGCTCACACTTTCTTTGCACTTTTTAATTCATTAATTTTATCAGTGGTCCTTAAAATAATATGTTGTTACAGATGATCAACAAAATGCAAAATATCAGCTTCAATACTTAGCTGATCTGTTGACCCCTAATTTATACATAATGCACACTAATGGGCTGACTAGCTCTGGTTGCAGGTGTGTTCACAAGCATATCTCATTTAATTAAAACATAATATCGAGATTTCTTTATATCAAATATTCATCTTTATATACTTTATATTAAAATCTATCATCAGTCTACATTAACTTCATTCAAAGTTGTATTAAATTAAGATGAAGAGAGAGCTAAAGTAATCTATAACATACAAAAAAGATCAAGCATGATTGAAATATTGTCTTTTAGTAAACTTGTAATGGAGTAAGCGTGCAGGCATTTCCGTTTTCCGTTTTTTGTTTTGTTTAGTGTGAGATTTGTTTGGCTTTTGTGTGGTTTTATTTACATGTCCTATAGCTTAACCCTTTGAAACCTGAACAAACTGGCTTGATTTCTTGCAAAAATACAGAAAGATTTAAGTAAAATATTGCAAGAAAATTACCTGAAATTGAGAAAAAAAAGGGGGAAAAGGGATTTAAAAATATGATAAAAAAAAAAAAATCTAATTTATAATAATAATACAAATATAGATTATATAGTGATGATGATTATGATGACTGTTGTTATTATTATCCTTATTATTATTAGCAGTAGTCGTAGTGTTGTTGTTGTTGTCATTGTTGTAATTATCATTTCTATTATTATTATTATTATTATTATTATTGAATAGCAATTATAGTTTTCTGTCTGGACATTTTTCCCATTTTTTTTATTATTCTAAACTATAATTTTTAATCTTTTTTTAAAAAATAATCTCTCCCTCTTAATTTCCTGCACTTTGTGGGTCACCTCTTGCCAAGTTGCCCATTGCCATGTTTTCAAAAGCAGTTGAACAGCTATCAGAGCTTTAAACGCATACGAAAACTGACGTCGTTCCAAGTTTCAAGGGGTTAAATATTTGATTAAAACGCCCTCATGCATTCAAGGGTCAAAAACTAGCTTCTAATAAAAAAGAAACCGCCGCTGATATTTATCTGAAACGTGTGAATGAAAGGGTGTTATTGTGGGTTTTATTTTACGCTAGTAAACAAGCTTGCGTTAAACCTTGGAGTCGGCTGCGCCGCTGGCGTCGGCGTTGTGTGCGGAGCGTGTTTGTGGCGGTGAAGGCCGGGGCCACAGTGAGGGGCAGCTGCCAACGCTGGAACCTGTGTGACAGTTGTAAATGACTGGCCCGATCGGCTCCTTGTAGTAATTATCTAAATGGGCTCATTCAAAATCTCTTCATTGTGGAATCAGTTAATTAATTAGCTGTTTCACTGACAGGATAATGGTGAGAGCATGCTAAATAGATTAGTCTGGAACTTGATTTATTGTTGCAAGGCACCCCCACCCAACTCTGTTTATCACCACCTCTCACCCCCTCTCTCTCGCTCTCTGTGTTTTCTCTCTTGTCTTTGTAGCATCTATAACAGCCACCCATCTACTCAGTGAAAATCCCAAACACCAGATACAAAGCTGCCAAGCCGATAAGGCAAAGAAATTTGGATGTTGAGTCGAGAAGAAAAGTGATATCTGGCAGAGCAGGTGTTCAGTTTAGACTCTGTAAAGAAAGCTCAGGTAAGACGGAGGAGCTGTGTGTGTGTGTGTGTGTGTGTGTGTGTGTGTGTCTGTGTATTAACAGCTGAATAACTGCGCGTGAGTGACGGCGGCGTCGTGTTGAATTTGCAGATCACTATCGCGTGTATTTATCTTTCAAATGGGAGGAACAATGTGTTACTAATGTGTAACTTCTACCTATCTGATTCATCTTATCGGGTTTGTTTTCTCTGCAGAAGGTAAAAGGAATCTGATTATATTTGTATGCTGAGGAATAGGAAATATTAAGTTAGCTGTTACTAATCTGCAGGTTTATCTCCTTGTGGACATTTAAATCTACTGTTTCATGTAGGAAAAAAAGCAGATTTTATTACTTAAACTCGGCACAGAGAGTTTGTTTCTGAAAAATCGCCAGGGCTGGATTAAAATGCAAGGGGGTCCCAAAAATGAACTTCCTGACACCCACATAGACACATTTTTGTCTTTTTTTTGAGGTGTCCTCTGTAAAAAAATGGCAAAATGTAGCATAATTTTGGAGTGTTATGTAGCCCCGTCACAAGTTAGACATGATTGGTACCACTGGATTCCTTCGTTTTTTTTAGACTTGGTTGACCAATACTGGTTTTTCAAAACTGATACAGTTATTAGTAGTTTAAGAGACCAATATCATTAATTTTGAACCGATATGCATTTACCATAAAAATGGAAATATTTCAGTCAATATTTAGAATTTGGAATATAACAAAATATAACAAACTATACACAAAACTTTGTTTAAATGTCATTAGCAAATGAAAATTTTAATAAAAAATTAATGAATAAAAATAGTTTCCTGAGGTTTTGCATAGTAAATGTTCCTCACATGCTGACTTTCTTTGCACTTTTTAATGAATTAATTTTATAGGCGATCATTAAAATAAAACGCTGATACAAATATTCGCCAAATGTCAAATATCGGCTCTGATAATCGGCGAGGCTGATAATCTGTCGAACCATTTTTTCTATTTCATATCATACCAGAATCATCACTCTCACTTCAAGATTTAGCTTGCTACAGACTCTTAACCCTTTGAAACCTGTGCAAATTGGTTTGATTTCTTTCAAAAACATGGGGAGAAGGCAGTTACCCAGAAAATAGTTTTAAAAAATGCCTGAAAATTAGCACAGATACACGCTTAAGTAACAAATGTGACTGGGACCACGACCAGAAAATTCACATTATATCCAAAATTCACATCATAGAAACAACTGACGATCTATGTAACAACTTGGCCACTATTAAGTCTTTTTTTTTCAATCATAAAATCATTCAGTACGTTTCCATGGTGTTAGAAAAAGTCAAATTATTGTGTTAGTCCGACTAAAACTGGACTTTTAAGATACATATAAACACGTTAGTCAAAATGAAGTCAGACTCAATCAGATTTTTTCGAAAACGCACCGAGATAACGTGATTAGAAGACGAGCTATTCTGTCGCCACACCGACCTCCCTCGATGGTTGAGGTTAGGGACTGTTTGTTACTTATGAGGGGGGAACGGGTGCTGCAAAACGGGTCAGCCATTTTTTAAAAAAAATGTAAGCACCGAGGAAGGACTTGTGTTTTTAATTTTGGCTTAAATAATGGACATACAACTTGAAATGGTAGTGTTATATTTATATTTATTTAAATAAAAAAGTCACAGCCCAGCCACCTCCCTCCTCTGATAAAGAAAGTACAGTCCCACAACATCGGCACAGAAGCTAAGCGCTAACCTGCTGTGGACGAGACTGCAGCAAAACAAACTTTAGCCATGCTATAGATTTATAGCAACTAGCTGAAAGAGGGCAGATCTCCACCTGCTGTGGTGCAGCGGACATACTTCCATCAATAAATCGATTCTCCCGTGGTGCTCGAGATGTAACTGTAGCTCGACTGACTGTGCATGTAAACGCGCTGATTAAAACTCTTAAAATATGTTGCTCGTAAAAAGTGTTTCCTTGACGGCAGGACGCCGCCTCATTTTGAGCCAGGAAAACCTCTGATTGGCGTCCCCATCACTCAGAAAGTGTGTCGGCATTATTCATGGACACTATTTCATCGGTTGAAAGTAGCTGAGCGCGATCAGCCCCTTTAATGCAGTTTTATTTCCCTTTAGCAAGGCACTCAACCTCCAGCGGCTCAGTGGCCCACAGAGAGGTAATCAGCAGCGTCACTGAAACTGTGTTGCTAGGAAACAGTTTGGGCCAGAGTGTGTTTCCTTCATTTGTTGATATTAGCAAATACTGCATCAGGAAATTTGGACACATTTAAAATGAACTGAAACACTGAATCCTCCTCCTCCTCCTCCTCCTCCTCCTCCTCCGTGCTCCAGCAGTCTAAAAATAGTTTGTCACATCATCATCACACTACGTTAAGCACAATACATTAAACATATTCCTTATATACATTCTCAAATATTCCCTGCAGAGCCCGAGCTTCAAGTGGATCAAGCACAATGACCACTTAATGATGATAAAAAATAATTTGCAACTTCGAGTGCTCAGCCCTCCCTGTTTTATCCTTTACACTACTCACACGGATAGTTTGCGACAGCTGACGGCGCGTTAGCCTTCACAATCGAATTGAACTGCACTAAAATGAATTTAATTGAAATGAACTTGACGCGCTCGATAATCTGATGCAGCATCGCAAATAATGACAGAAGAATGCGATGGAGTGTGTCTACATTTCAGCGCGTATAAATCATACACAACCGCAGAATAATGCATGAGCTGAGTTTGTATCTCAAACACTCAAATCTCTAAATCTGGATCTCTGTTTACTGGCCTATTTATAATGTAATCTAAAATCAGACACTTGTGTTGTGAATGACACATTGGGTCAACTCTTGGTCAGCTCTTGTGAAAAAAATAAAATAAATAATCTAAATTAGTCCCACTAATGTTTTCATGTGTCAGGGGTGATGAGCAGAGAGAAATAAAAAACACCCACACATCAGAGCACAAAGTCACATGAAAATTCAGCAAACGCAGTTTAATACAGTTTGATTTTATGAACATATACGGTGTTACTCAAAAAAATACACAACTTTAAAGGGATAATCCCAAAATCCTCTTTGACATCAAGTCAAATTAAACTGATTTACTGAAGTTTCTAACACTTCAGGTAATTTCACGTCAAAAAAATAAGTAAATATTTAAATTTTATTTATTTTTTATTTTTATATTTAATTTTTTTGTAAATTCTTCGAAAGTCAGGTGAAGTTTTATTGTCCGTAAAACACTGCCGGCGTTTCACAGAGAAAAGTCAATGCACTCATCTCCCAAACAACTGACAAACAGTGATCAGGATTTAAATGTTAGAAACATACATAATAAAACCACCAAGTGTCCTGAAGCCCCGATGTGCCAAGTTGTTTTGAAAAACGGCACTGACGTCACATGAACGTATGCTTGTGTGTTCAAGGACCATCAGAAATATGAAAATTCAAGCATAATTTCTGTTCTTAAAGTTTCTGGCTGTGATTAATGGTGTCATTTTGGAGATTTTTAATTTGGTGGGCGTGGGGTTTGGAATACATGTTTTCATTAAAAATCAAATCATCAAAAAATTTAAAAGAAAATAAATATCCAAAATTTAAAAAAGAAAATCACCAAAAAAGTTTTTTAAAAAAATAATAAAAAAATAAAAACTCAAAAAATGCAACAAAACAAAAAAATAGAAGTAAAGGAAAGGAAAAAAAATCTCCAAAAGTTTTTAAAAAATTATCCAAAGTTTTAAAGAAAAAGAAATCACCAACATTTTTTAAAGAAAAAAAATCACCAAATCACCCAGGTCCGCAGGTTTGGAAGGCATTTTGGTGAAAGATTTTTGGTGATTTATTTTCTTCCCTACAGAGCTCAGGGCTAGGGTCCCAGTGTCCTCAAATCTTAGCAACCCCAGTTTTTAACTTATTGCACTTTACTCCTGCAGTATTTTTATTTCATTGAGCTTTAAGCCCACTTGTTATTTACATTTTGTCAAACAAAGTTGAATATGTGGTCTTTTCTCTTATGTGCAAACTAACGACTAAAGAGAAATCTAAAACCTGTGGCTTGAACAGTTGGGGCCCACTGATTCATTATGTATGTAATATCTTTTATAATTGAAAAACTCCAGTAAAATTATCGTTGAATTAAAAACAAAGTCACAAAAAATCAGATGAAAACGGAGGGAAAAGACAGACGTGGGTTGTCGTCGTCGTCGTGGGGTGTTTAGGGGGCGGGAGGAGGATGGGATTATTGAGACACAGAAAAAAAAGGTGTTATTGAGAGCACTGGAATCACTTGATTAATCAAGAAAGAGAGGCAGAGCTCTCTCCTGCCGATGTCCAATCAAAGCCGGAGCAGCTCTGAGCGCTGCACGGCGGGCCAAATCCTCTTGTTGCTCCACCAGGAGCATGAAAGCCAGGAGGGGAGTCTCCTTTTGTCCGCACAAAGGCAACCCTAACGTGCTTTCACCGCGACAAGGAATGGGAGGGCTGTTTTGGGGGGCCGCTGAAAAACAGCCAACAAGAGGTGCGAATAAGATGCCCATTCATCTCCCGAGCTTTACACTAATTCCCCCGACCGTCTCCTTTTCTTTGCTTCGTCTGCTCCGCCACAAAACAACAAACAGCGAGAGGGAGTGAAAACACTAGGATCTAGGGGGCTTAGAGCAGACGTGTAATCCCTGCCACTTCTGACCCTCCATCGGTGTGTAAGTCCCTGACCTCCCCATTGAGGGGCCGGGATGTGTGACTAAAGGACGGGTGACCCTCCCGCGCACACATTTGCACTCGTACACACACCCCGTTGCCCCCGACGCAGCCCCTCACTCACACACCCCACACTCCAAGCCTTTTAAAGAGCTGAGCTCAGGAATTCAGGCTTTGGAACACCTCCGCGGCGCTGAAAGGAGCGAGTCTGTGAGGAGTCTATAAGTAGGGCCAGGCCTGATCGTGTTTCTTTTCTCCCACCATTTAATTCGTCTTTAGAGGCCATCTCGTTAACACGATCTTCCCTCGCTTTTTTTCCTACCTCCGTCCCCCCGCGCAGAAAGACCCCCGCCCCTCTCCATCGTGCCCAACTTCAAAGGTCCCTGCCAGCCGAGGAAAGAAAGTCACCTCTTTCTTTCCATTCAGCCTCCCCTCGTCTCTTCTCGCTCCTCTTTTCTCGCCCTGGCTTTCTTTCTCTCCCCTCTCTCCTCGCTTCTTCCCTAAAGCGGCCGCCGAGAAATCATCTCACTTTCTGCCGCTGCTTTGCATTTGAAAAAAGGAGTAATTAGCCAGAGGCTGCAAGGAGGAGGAGGAGGAGGAGGAGGGAGGGAGGGGAGACGGAGCTGAGCGAAGGAGGCGTTGAAGGGGAGAAGAAGATGGCCCCTCCTTGCTCTCTGTGTTCCCCCGCTCCTTGTCCGCCGTCGAACCCAGAGGCCAGTCTGTTCAACCTACACATCCTCTGCATGTGGCACCGGTGGGCGAGTGTGTGATGGATGAAAGAGTGTGTTGCACCTGGTGTGAGCTCCACGCAGGGGTGTGTGTCACCGAGGAGGGAGGGCTGCGTACACCAGTACCGACACCAGTACCTTCAACCTTTGAAACCAGAGCAGATTGGTCTGATTTCTCTCACAAACATGGGGAAGAAGCAACAAGCACCTTAACAAAACATGGCCCAAAAATATAGCAAAAAATTAGTCAAAAAGTTAAAAGAAAATTACCTGAAAATTACAAAAATAAAATTTAAGTAAAATCAAAATTAATAAAATAAAATAATAAAATTAAACAAAACAAGGAAATTACCTTAAAAGGTGCTGAAAATCCCCAAAAATACTTTGTGAAGGCGTCTCAAGACAGCAACCCTTCACCCCTTTGAAACCAGAGCAAGTTGGTTTGATTTCTTTCCAAAAATGAGGAAAAGGCAACAAGCAACTTAACAAAACATGGCCCAAAAATTTAGCAAGAAATTAGTAAAAAAAAAAAAAAAAAAGAAAAGAAAATTACCTAAAAATAATGAAAAAAATTTTTTTAATTAAATTAAATTTAAAAAAAATATGCCGCTGGATGTCGTCAGCTAAAAATGTGGCCAGACCACATCTTGCAGTTGCACCTGCTGCAAATGCATGATGTGGACGGGCAACGTCACTTAAGAGGGGTGGGGGGGCACTTCTTGCTAAGCTGTTCATTATGTTTTTTTTTCTTGTTTTTTTTAAAGATATCAAACAAATATTCTCCAGTTTTAGATGTTTAAATGTTTGTGAAAAGCGTCTTAATGCAGCAAGCAACAAGAAAACAAATGTTAAAGGGTTAAAGGTGTTGAGTACCGATACCCAGTCCTCCTGGGGGGGCCCTGAAAATGAAGAGCCCCTGTTTTTTGGGTTTTTTTGCATCTGCCCTGGCTGCAGCTGAGCTTAATGCTCACATCAACATATTTATAGGAGAAATGTTTCTTTTTCTTTTCACAAATAAAGAAAAAGCGGCGCAGACACATTTTGTGGTTCCATGCCGGGATTATAAGACACTATTCTGTCCGAACAATGTCAAAACCAAAAATCCTATCACGGTTATCTCACTTCGGCGTATTTCATTTCAGGACCCGGTGCAGTCCCCGTGGTGTTGCTTCAATTCATTCACTGTGTGACAGTCTATTTCAATAATCTACATGCGTATAGCCATAAGGCAGAGATAGGCTCAGCCCGAGCATATCTAAAGGTGCAGTGTAATCCTGTAATATGCAGAGTAGTGAGGAAAATTCATTCTCCCCTCACGCCCATCGGGGCCTTAAGCCCCCTGATGCAGCTGATAGGGATCCGGTGTTATCTCCACAACACAGAACAATTTAACACACTCACCCTGCCGCTCTCCCACACACACACACACACACACGCACACACACGCATACGCACGCATGTAAAACCAGAAATCAGCCCCCTGACCACCTTCAGCATGTGCACACACACATTTGCACACAGCTGCTTCACGTCAAAAGGAACATTCAAATGCACATACATTGACTCTGTCGTTTCTTTCTCTGCGTCACTGTGGAGCTGCAGCACACACACACACACACACACACACACACACACACACACACACACACACACACGAGTTGCCCGCTCCTCCTCACGTCCCCTCTTACCTCAGATTCACCTGCATGTAAAGCACAATCAAGGAAAGGAAGGACAATCAAACAGCAGCGTGATTCCTGTCGGTGTATTAACACATTCTCGTGATGATTTATTTCAAGTGTGTTTCATTTTCTGTGTTGTTTTGAAAATTTTAACACCCCCCGAAAAGTGGAAATTTCGATAAATAATCAAATGTTGAATCGTGAAATGAGAGGAAACGAGAGGAGTGAGAATGAAGAGCCGGGAGGAAATAAGAGGAGACGAGATTAGACAAGAGGAAATGAGAGACGAGCTGTGAGAGGAGAGGAAAAAGGAAAGGAAAATGAGAGAAGGAGGAAGATAGGAGGAGGAGAGGATAGGAAGCATGAGAGGAGGAAACAAGAGGAGTGGAAATGAGAGGAGGAGAGAGGAGAAGAGCCAGGGGAAATAAGAGAGATTAGGCAACAGGGAATGAGATTTGGATATATACTGCAAGAGGAGACAAAACAAGGAAAGGAAAGGAAATGAGACGAGAGGAAACAGGAGAGAAGGAAAAGAGGAAAAGAGAATAGAGGAGAGGAGTTTAGACAAGAGGAAAGGAAACGGTAAGAAAGGAGAACAGGAGATGAGACTGAGAAAAGAAAGAAAAGAAATGAGAGAAAAGGCAGGAGGAGAGGAAACGAGACAAAAGAAGAGGAAACAAGAGGAAAAAGCATAAGAGGAAAGGAAAGGAGTGAAGAGGAAAGAAGAAGAGTGGAAGAAAAGGTAGATGAGAGAAGAGGAAACAAGGAAAAGAAATGAAACTGGAGGAGAAGAAAGAAGGGAGAGAGGATTCAAAGTGATAGAAGAGAAAAAAAGGAGTCAAAGAGGAGAGGAAATGAGAAGAGATGAGAGGAAAGGGCTCGAGAGGACATGAGAGGAGAGGAAGCAAGAGGACAAGATAGGAGAGATGAAACAGGAGACGAGGAAACAAGGAGAAACAAAAGTAGAGGAGAGGAGACAAAAGGAGGAGAGAGGAAATGAAAGTATGTAATATGTGTAATTTATATAATCCCACCCCATCTCCCATTTTCACAAATCAACAAAATTTATTAACACATACGTTAACTTCCTATATGAATTTATACATGTGAATATGAAAGTTATCTACATATATAAAGAAACTGATACATAACACCCGGTGCCCGAAAAAGCCCTTCGTCATCCATATACTTAGTAAAAAGTGTATAAAGTTCAAACATTTTCTGCTGTTCCCCGTTCAAACTATTTCAAAGTTTCACTCCACAGATTAAAATACAAAAAGTTTTCATTGTGGTTCGAGCTGTACGTGTTTTTTAAACGTTCCCCTGAAATGATACTTCTGTATGTTGCCCGGTAGAAGATTATTTCTTGCTTTGTACTTTACTCGGGCAGTTTGCAGCTCCACAAGATACATTTTAAAATTTGCAACCTAAAAAACACGTTCTGTAAATCCTACGCTGCATAGGAGAGGGAACAAGGAGAGAAGAGGAAGTCAGGAGAGAGGAAAGGAAAGGAGGAGGTGGGGAGCGCAGTGGAGGCCACAGAGAGCAGGAGGGCTTATCCAGAGGAGGAGATCAGGGACCTGCGTGTTGGTTCAGTCTGGCTCTGGCTGTTTGTTCTGTCTGCTTTGGTTGCTGTTGTTTACTGGAGCTTACATCTCTGTTTTTATCTGCTGAAAGTCGTCTGCTGCTCTGAGTCATTCCTCTCCTCGTCTGTCTGGAGCGTCCTCCAGGACGCCACACTGCGCGGCCCCCCTCCAGCTCGCCATCGCAATCTAGCTTTATGTTTATTCCAGCAGCTTTAAATTTCAGCGACTATTCTCCTCGCTCGTGTGCCTAAATCAATATTCCTTCTGCGGTTTGTTTTCTGGAAGCAGCCAGGACTTGGCTCGGGAGCGAGGACGAGTGTTGATCCTTGGTATGGCACATATGGGCCGCGGTGTTAATTCTTAGCACTGTATATATCCTGCGCTGTTGATTGTGTCCAGTGTTGACTCTGGAGGAGCGCCGCTTGTTGATTCGGTTGTGTACATCTGCTGTCAGGGCCCCCAGTGGTGGCCCGCTAAACGGGAAGAGCCCGCCTGGCAGAGCGCGGGTTGTTTGTCTGCTTCCAAACATATTGATCTCCTGCAGAAGGGAAAACATTAGCGATAGCGTCTGCACAGGCTGGGCTGGAGGTGGGTAAATAGCTTTGTCAGGTCTGGCGAGCTTCTCTGCCTTGTAGGAAATGAATAGCAGGTGTATTTGCTGAGCGTTTGCAGGAGGGAATCTCCTGCCAGGCTGACAAGGCAGGCAGAGCGATGGGATGTCACAGCAGACCCCCGCTCCCTCTCTGCTCATTAATGTGTGTCCCTGCAAGTACATCCGCAAATGACAAGTGCAGCTCAGTTTTTAGCATTTTTCTTCTTCTGGCCAAAAATATGAAATTATTTGTTTGGATACAGCCAAATTCTAATGGGTACACCATTCCTCCAAAATACTGTGAAATACTGCAGATTTTAATGCATTTTGGAGCCAAGAACAACAATAGTTCAACATCAACATCAGCATTTGTTTGATGGATACATTATTATTTTTATTGATAATTTTTTGGCGCGTTTTGCCTTTTAAATCATAAGACAGCACAAGTCTGAAAGGGGGAGAGAGAGAGGGTGGCACGCAGCAAAGGGCTGAGGCTGGAATCGAACCCACGGCCACTGCGGCAAGGACACAGCCTCTACACAGGGGGCACCCGCTCTATCCACTGAGCCACCAGGCGCCCTGATAGATACATTTTAAGTTAAAATAAATTAAAAATTCAAACATTTTTAATAGCATTTGGCTTCTTCTGGTTGGATACAGACAAATTCTAACAGAGTACACCGTTCTTCCAAAATATTTTGAAATACTGTAGATTTTTATGCATTTTGGAGCCAAGAACATCAACACTTTGTTTTGTTAGATACATTTCAAGTTACAATGATTTAAAAAATGTAATTTTTAGCACGTCTCTTCCTCTGGTCAAAAATATGAGAATATTGGTTTGGACACAGCCAAGTTGTTCCAAAATATTTTAAAATACTGTCACTTTTAATGCATTTTGGAGCCAAAAACATCAATAGTCTGTTTGATAGATACATTTTAAGTGAAAATAAATTAAAAAATTCAAACATTTTTTAAAGCGTTTTGCTTCTTCTGGCCAAAAATATGAACTTATTGGTTTGGATGCAGCCAAATTCTAACAGGAGTAAACCATTCTTCCAAAATATTGTGAAATACTGCAGATTTTAATGTATTTTGGAGCCAAGAACATCAACAGTTTGTTTGCTGGATACATTTTAAGTTAAAACCAATTAAAAATAAAATACAATTTTAAGCATTTTTCGTCTTCTGGTTAAAAAACATGAACTTATTGGTTTGGATGCAGCCAAACTCTAACAGGAGTAAACCATTCTTCCAAAATATTGTAAAACACTGTAGGATTTTTATGCATTTTGGAGTCAAGAACATCAACAGTTTGTTTCCAAGTTTACTGTAATTTAACATGGAAATATGTTAATTTCTTCTTATTAAACTAATAGATTCAGCTCTATTTTCTTGGGGTTTTTTTCCAATTTGCTTATAAAACATATTTAATTTGTAGGCTTGACTGCTCATAATGAACGACAGAAAATCCCAGAACTTCACTTATTGTCTTTACGCATTACTTCCATTTAGCAACAAACGACACACACGCACACACACACACACACACACACACACACACACACACACACACACACACACACACACACACACACACACACAGGGAGGCAGACAGAGGCAGAGAAGGAGTAAAAAAAAAAAAAAAAAAAAAAAAAAAATATTTTTGGGGGGGGGGGGGGGGGGGGGGGGGGGGGGGGGGGGGGGGAGGATATGAATATTTAACAGTAGCCTCTTGCAGTGCAGAGCCTGCCAGTCATTGTCAAATAGGACTTAATCTTTTCAATTTCTGGGTGCAAATATTCACACTGGCCGCCGCTGTTTGTTGCCCAGATTAATGAGGCTCTCTGCCCATAATCCTCTGCTGCTAATTCAAGTGGCCGCCGGTGCGGTTAGCCAGGGGAGGACGGGATGCTGAGAGCACATACATAGCTGAGATTACCCCCCCCTCCTCCTCCTCCTCCTCCTCCTCCTCCTCCTCCTCCTCCTCCTCCATCCTTTTTTTCTGCCCAGCGTTCCCACTTTGTCGAGCTGCTGAGTCCAGTCCAAATCACCCTCTTCGTCTGCACACAGCTGACGATCCAGGATGCACACTCTCTCTCTCTCTCTCTCTCTCTCTCTATATATATATATATATATATATATATATATATATATATATATATGCAGTGAGAAAGGCCAAAAGCATCTGATTTGATTGGGATCATAAAATAATTTCTATCGTGTTTGTGTACATCTTGTAGCAGGACTTATGTAATCAGCATTTTGTCCGTGGAAACAACATTAATCCCGCTGGCTCGTGGCCCAGCGAGCCTTAAAGGAGAGCATCGCAAACATGTTTCTAAATAATTCAAATATCTGCACTAATGGAAAAGTAACTGAATTCTTTCGTTGAAAAGCCACAGCATTGGACATTTTTGACATTCAGTTGCAGGGAACAACCTCTGAATGGCTGATAAATATGTTTTTTTGTTTGTGACAGATTTGTTTTTTTGTTGAGTCTGAAAGTTTGAAAATAAACTTAACTTTGATAAGGTATTTATCATTTCCGGAAAAGTGGGGTGGTTTTTGGAGAATCACTTTTTACGCTTTGTTTGTCCAGTCCTGAAATGATGTTTTTAGTAAAGAAGGTCTTCATCAACATGCCGACAGTAAAATTAAATTGTAGAATTAATATAAACACAAGTTATATTGACATGAACTTCACTTTCTGTAACTCTCTGGTTGAGTTTACTTTAGCTTTAATACTTATCATGCATGAGTCAACAATGCAAAGTATTTATTTTTGCTTCTTGATAATAAAAAATTTACCATTTAATTCATAGTGTTAGTAGTCAGTAACACTGTTAATGAATGAGATGAATCAGGTGTCAAACATAATTAATGATAGACAGAGTTTGGTGATGTAAAAGCTGAAATGTTGTTTGATTAAAAACTAAAATTTGCTCAATTTTTTTCATTTAAACTAACGTTCCAGCCTTAACGATAATGATTTGGACATAAGGCGTTCCCTGCATTTGCGTTATATTCTTACAGCTTGTGTTATACTCTTTCATCCGTAGATTCTGTAGATGATCCTTTTTATTTATTTGTGCATCTCTGCTTTCCTTATTTTTTTGACTTCTGTTATTTTCCCTTTCATTTTCTTTAAAGTTTCTCCTCTTTTTCCCACACTTTTCATTAATATTTCATTTTTCTTCTATTTTCCTGAATATTTGTCTTATTTTTCTTCTTTTTTCCCCTGTAATATTTTTCTTATTTTCCCCAATATCTCTATTTTTTCCTATTTTTTCCAAATACTTCTCTTATTTTTCCACTATTTTTTACCTAATATTTCTCTAATTTTTCCTCTACTTTTTTGTAATATTTCTCTTATTGTCTCCAATATTTCTCTCATTTTTCTTCAAATTTTTCTAGTATTTCTTTTATTTTCTCCAATAATTCTCCTTTAATTTTCTCTAATATTTCTCTTGTTTTTGTCTGTCCCTCTGGCTGCATTCCCAACTACAGCTCATAGACTTTATGAACGGTTGACGTAGCTATCGTGACGCCACGCTAAACAGTTTTTTGTACCATGTTGAGCATTTTAACATGGAGGTCTATGAGGATTTACTCTGTTTTGGAGCCGGCCCCAAGTGTCCATCTAGAGGAACTGCAGTTTTTGGCATTTTTGTGTTGGCTTCATTTTTCAGCCACTTTGTACAGATCTGCTCGTCTGACCGCAGACCAGCATTTTTAAAAAAAAAGCTGTAACACAGCGATGCCGCCCTTCATTGTGGTTCATATAGTACATGTCTGTCAGTCTCTGTTCCCGCCATGGGCGTTCCAGATAGCCGGCTGACCCTCCTGATCCTCCCTCGAGGTGGCTGAGATGAGGTCGAAGGTCGACGCCACGCACACTTCTCACTCCCTCTGCCTCGAAGGTGTGAAATATTCTCGCAGTCAGCTGCCTCCGCCCCTGTATTTCCTCTGGTTTTTCTTCCCAGGAAACCATGCCATCCCTCTCTCCTCTCCTGGTTACTAACCAGAGCTCTTTAACTAAAAGCACCTTCAATCCATCGCTTGGTCCATTAGTGCTGCCAGATGGGGGAGGCCGGGTCCTGGCGGCTGTGTGTGACCCTACTCTGATTAATAGAGTAGGTGAGGGCAAAGGTGCCATGCACACCCCCATTCATTACCTCATTAGGATGGCCCACAGTGAAAGGTGATCTCCCTCATTATATCTCAATGACAGGGGCTGAACTCCACACAGTGTGAGCCGTGCAGTCATGCTTTTACTCTCCACAACTACCCAGATCCCATCCACCTGTCTTTTTTACAGCGTGCCACATCGAGTCACACCACTTTACCCAGCGGTTGACTGCGGGGAGGAAATTCAAGAAGAAGAGTCATGCACCGCGACTTGTGACTGCGGCTCACCTGGAACAATGCTCCAATTATCTATTCACAGTCCAGCGTGTGTGTGTGTGTGTTTGTCCGTGTGTGTGTGTTTGCGCTCACAGGGTGAGAGGTGAGTGCGGCTGTTTGCATTAGTCCTTTATTCTGGGTATTTGGAGAAGGTTATATTTGTGAGTTGAGATTCCTGCCATGTTTGTTTTCCTTGATGATGGCCTCCCGCTCGGCCCGTCCGTCCAATCACAACGCGGTTATTCATACCAGTGCGGATTCCTGTCGGGCAAAAAGCAAACACAACTTATTCTTTTTTTTTATATGTTGATTTTAATTTTATTACAAAAAGAGAAAAGCTGAAAGTGAAAGGAAGACTACAAAACAGCAAAGTTTCATTTTTGAGAGTCACAATACAAAGAGATAACAGAGAAGAATTGGACATAAGATTTCTAGGATATCTATATCTATAATAACTGTCAGTCAGCTCCACCCAAATGCACAGACTTAACTGATGGGACGTCTGTAAGCCAATCATTGCTAGTGTTGCCATTTTAACTATTCATATAGTTAAAATACATAATTTGTGTTTAAACAGCTTTTAAAGTAAACATCAGATGTTATATTGCATGTCAAAAAAAACATAGAAAAGACATACCGCTTTTATTCTGGATTAAAAAAAAATCAATCTGAAACTGTAAAAAGAATAGGAGAAATATATTTTAAACAGGGAAACTGCTCATATTTGATTTTATAATGACACAATAAGCTTTTATTGTATCTTATCGATTACAGAATATTAATCTCTGGAGGTTTTCCACATAATATTTTTAAGGAGTAATTAATCATATTTGAGACACAATGACAAAAATGAATATAATGTGTTTTAAAGTATTACTCAATTCTGAAGAAAAATAAATAATCGCACATTTTCCGTCCAAAATTAAGACCATTAATTGTCTTTTTCACTTTTTAGATTTTCGCATAAAGATTCTTCATCCATTGGAATGGACAAAAGAGAAGAAAACACAATAAGGTATCCTATTTTATTATTATTATTATTATTATTATTTTGGCTATGATTTATGAGTGCATTTAGTAGCCAACTTTGCATGAAATTTTGCTACGAGAGCTCAAAGTATTTGTTAACATCTTCTAGTGTTTATTAAGTGTCACGCTGACCAGTTCATCATTTCATGCTACATTTCTGTTGGTCGGTTAGTGGACGTAGGTTGTAACAACCGTGACAACGATCATCCTTGAACCTCTCTCACTGTACGACGTAGGACCGTTGTTTTAGAGCCACGACCAAAGATATCGCCACGTTTCTTTCATGATGGTCGTCATTCATCTGAGAAAGCCCAAAACTGGCCCAAAACCGGGCCTCTCTGATAATTTGGCTCCTGATTAAAACCTCCTGAACAATGAATACTGATGAATTTTAACTGGGAGAAGTTTCAGCTGGTTAAAGTCTGCGTTCCTCACCAAATCCACACAGTTCCCTTAAAACATAAGATACAGTTTACCATTTGAGACCTGTGCATACTGACTTGATGTTTAAAAAAAAACACAGGTGAAAGGCAATGAGCAACTGAAGAAGAAATTACCCCCAAATTTGTAATTTTTTTTAAATTTAAGTACAAGAAAATTACCTGAAAATTGAAATAACACCAAAGAAAAATAAAGTAAAAAGGAAACGACCCAAAAATAATAAGAATTATGTAAAATAATTTTAAATATTTAATTATATAATTATTAACATAGTTTTTTGGACATTTTTCACTTCCTTTTTAAAAAATAATTGTCCAAATATACTAATTTCCTGCAGTTTGCGGAATAGTTCTTGCCAAATTGCTCATTGCCTTTTTTTTGTGTTTTCAAAAGAAAGCAAACCAATTTGCTCAGATTTCAATGATTTAAATACTTTAAATACTGAAAGTGTCTAAACGCCGTGATGTCAGTCAATTTGACATTGACAAGACTAGAGCTTAAAAGAAAAACCTTATAGACATTTTGCTTATAAAATTTTGGACGTATTCATTTGATTCATTCACTTAACGGAAGGTGAAACACGTTTATGTCATTTTTTTTGATAAACCTAAGAGTCATTCCAGCAAAACCGCATTAAAACATTCCTCAGAATAAACATAAGTAACTCTTTCAAATTTAGAACATCTTAGGGTAAAGCTCAAATACCTATACCCTGGAATTCATTTAGCGACTTTCGACACATTCAGAGCCCGTCGCTAAAATCCTGCCTCTTTCGCCTCTCCACAAAACATTAAGAGAAGCCTTCACACGGGTTGGAGCGCCTCTTTTATTCGCCGCATGAAAATAAAGATCAGAAAGCCTTCGAGCTGGATAAAAGTTACGGCAGAGGGCTTGGAAAAGATTAAAAAAAATACAAGAATAATTTTGATTAACCATTTTATAAATCGCTTAAAAAACATTGTATTTATGTATCCATTCTGGAGGATAGATGCTTTGTTAGTCTCACTCCCCCCAACAGTTTACCGGGCGCTTACAGACCATCACAAAAACATAATTCCCAAGGACCAACATCTGAGCATCGACCCACTTTCCCTGCCGAGAGGCCTTCATGAAATACCTCTGCAGCTCCACGTCGCTCTCTCTCTCTCTGTCTTTTTTAGTGTGAAATGCACATGGAGTAAAAAGGAGTAATATAAACACTGAGAGCAACGTCCACAAAACCCTGAACCCTCTTTGTCCCTGCAGTACGAGCTCCTACACAATCTGCGCTCTGAGGATGACAGAAATAAAGGTTAATGTTTGCAGTAATTGAATTTCAGAAAAATATTTATGAAAGTAAACAAAAAACCCTTCCTCCCCGGTGCAGCAGCGCGGTCATTAGTGGTTGTTGCTGTGCCCTGTGCGCTGAAAATGAAGCCATGAAGAGAAAAAAAGATAGAAATATAAAAAATAGGTGCATAGATAAATGTGGTGGGAAAAAAAAACTCCCACCTTCACTGCTCCGCTCTGCACCTTGACAGCCTGCACTGTAAAATCTGATAAATTAATCTTGGACACTGATTGCCTTTAAAAAGGTAAGTCAGTATAACAGTGTTAAAAGGATAATTAACGCAAAAATGAAAATCCAGTCATTCACTCACCTTGATGCTGATACAAAGTCAGGTGAAGTTTTGTGGTTCACAAAACACTGCCGGAGTTTCACGGGGAAAAGGCGTTGGACTCATCTCCCAGACAATCAAAGCAAATGGTGACCAGGATTCACGGGAGGCTTCCAGGTAGCGTGTAGACAATGGCGTGCAGATATCGTGAGCTCCTGTTGGTTTTGCGCGAGCGTGCATACATGAACACGGCTCCCACACTAGGATCTACAGGCTACAACAAGGCTAAAAACATGGCGCCAGTGACATTTTTCAAAACAAGTTGGCATATCAGGGCTTCAGGACACTTGGATTACTTTGGATGAGCAGTACGGAGACACTTTGTGGTTTTATTATGTATTTTTTAACATACGAATCCTGGTCACCATTCGCATCAATTTTCCCCGAGAAACTCCGGCCGTGTTTTGTGGACTAAAAAACTTCACCTGACTTTCCATCGGCAAGAGGGTTAGTAGATAATGACTAAATTTTCAATTTTTGGTGAACTATCCCTTTAATATGTTTTTCCTTTTATGTCTAATTGGTAAATTTACTCAAAATGTATTTGTATTGACCCATTTTTTTAAAACTTGTTGCAACTTAAAAATGACAAATTAAATTACCTTGTTCTTTCTAAGTGTTAGCAACTGAAGAAAACTAAGTTACCCTGACTTAACTTGATCATTACAAAGATTCTGCCAAAGATGAAGTTTGGAGATCTGCGAGTTCTGTTTTGTGATCATGTTTGAGAAATATGATCAAATATATACAAATATGTTTACTTGTTTACAACCAGCAAAATACAGATATATTGCACGGTTAACTTGGTTTACTGAAGATGCTAAAACATAGAAAGATTGATCTAATTAAACTTGTTATTTCTGAGTTGACACAACTTCACAAAATTAAGTAAATATAACTACATTTTAAGTAAATTTAACAATTAGGCACAAAGACATGAATTAAGACTAATAGTTTTATTTACTAACATTTCTCAAGGCATCAGTTTTCTAGATTTTTTTAAGTAAAATCAACTTGTGAGATTTTACAGTGCGGACACCTGAGCAGCACGGTTCCTCCTCCCTCCCCTGCAGCCGCCATTCCATGCATGCGGTGTCACCGCAACCCCAAAGACGCACACGCACGCGCTCACACATGTACGCCCGAGACCACCTCCAGGGCCCCCTCTTTGGCAGGGCCAGTCCCAAGGGAGAGGTTAGTATGATGGATGTCTGACTGGTAGCCCTCCCTTAGGGCCTCCCTCTCCGTCACCTCTCTGCGCTCTGAATTAAAAGGCCGTTTGTCTCCTCTGAGTCCTCAGCTGTAGAGCGCCGGCCTGCAATTTCACAGCACTCAGAGAGAGAGGGAGACCATTACAGAGGAGGTTGTCAGGGGAGCCATCAGAGCCCGGACACGCCTGAGGGACTCTCTCTTTCCCCTCCATCTTTCGCCGCTCCCGTCTCCTTCTGCTCAGCCCACCAACACCTCCGTCCCACTGGAGGCAGCCAACCATGCACTCACAAATATATAAATATTCAAGGCTTCTGTTACATTCGAGCACATATGCAGCTATATGGATATAAGCACACGTCAGTTGACATTTTCAAATCCACCTCTCGCTCTCTGTTGGTGCTTAAATAAATTATCACCTCTAATTTTATATATAGTTAAAGCAACACTGAGGAGCCTTCGAAAGGAGACATAACACACTCTTACTTTTGGAAACGAAAACTTGAATTCAAAAGAGATAGATCACACTCCGAAGTATACGCAGAGATTTGCTCCTACAGCGTTACCTTATGTGACCGATGTTAACGAAACTAGAGATGTACAATATTATCGGCACATCATCGGTATCAGCCGATGTTGGCTTTAAGATGAAATACCTGTATCGGCTGACATGTTGATTTCTGCGGATATCACAAACCATTAATGATGTTTAATTGACAAAGTGAACATGTACAAAACATCAACCCTAATTTGGAGTATTTTTCGTATTTTGCACAAAACTCAACGTTTCAATAACGACGTAATTAATGTGTGGTTAGGTTTATCCACCAAAACGCTTGGTTATGGTTAAGAAAATATCATGTTTTGGAATAGAGTACCTGGTTTTTGGGGAACAATTCCCACTGGAAAAGTAGTGATGAATCACGAAAAAAACCCAAAATATCGTTTTCAGTAGGGATGCACGATAATATTGGCACATCGTCAGTATCGGCTAATATTGGCTTTCAAGTAAAATATTGGAATTGGCTGATCCCGCTGATATCACAAATCAGTCTTTTTTTAAATTGCGAAGGTAAACATCTACAAAACATCAACCCTAAGTTCAAGTTTTTTATTTTCAAAGTCAAGTCAAAGTCAGTTTTATTGTCAATTCTGACAATTGAAACTGCGTTTCTCTCTGTGCCCACAGTGCAAATAAGAACAAATAGAAATATTTTGCACTATGAATGAATATTACATACACTGAAAAACTTTTTATTTTATCTGCTGATGGACCGTCATCATAAGAGTATGCATATTATGATGTTAATTCCACGACAGAATAGACATGATGATCACTAAAATTAGGTTTGGAAAAAAATGGAATATATCGCTATTGATTATAGGCCACATCAGTTGTTATATATCGGTATATCGGGCATCTGAAAAAAATCCAACTGATGGAAATTTGACAACCACGAAGATGTGCTAATTTAAGCCCCTTTTACGGCATGATGCAACGACGCTACAAGCTCCATCCATCTCAGTCCAAGCAGAGCTCGAACATCATTCAATATTTGTTAGCTCTGAGTTTGAGAGAGAATAAATAAGTTAGAGCTATAAAATAAGAGGAAACTGGCATAACCTGCCTGCCCTACAGGGACTTACTTATGTAAGTACTACTTATGTGAGGCTGTGCCGCTACCAGCAGCGTTTTAAAACTGACGCCGTCCAGTGGTGTATCATACCGCTGCGGCAGGTGCTGTCTGGCTGACCGGTGGCGAATCATAGCGATGCAAAAGGTGGCACAGGGTGTTGTTGTCTGACTCTGAAATCACTGACGACTTGGAAATGAGAACAGGCTGAACTACCATACGCCACTGCAATGCATCAGGTTTTTCAAATTTTACATTGCATTTTATGTTTTCAAATTGTGCAGTGAAACATTTTGCATTTATGAGGTAATATTTCTTGGTGCGGTAACATTTTTTTAACTTAAAAAATTACACTTTTGAAAGGTTATTGAAATTAGTAAAAAGTAAAAGAAAATTACCTTAAATTTTATTTTAAAAAAAAAAAAAAAAGAGAGTAAAAAAACAATAAAAAAAACAAAGAAGTGCTTAAAAAATTAAAATGTTATAATATAATTTTATGTATGTAATTTTGATTATTAGCTACCAAAATAGTTTTTACCTATCTTTTTAAAAAAATATAAAAGAATTTTCCCCATATTTTTTTTTTTTTTTTTTTTTTTTTTTTTTTTTTTAAAAAAAATTGCGCCATTTTTCTCCGGGTTCAAGAAAGGTGTCTAAAAAAACAGCAAAAAAAATAATGATGTGGCTCCAGGTTTCAAAGGGTTAATGAAACACTATATGACATTATCTAATTAGTGTGTTCATTTTTTATAAAACCATATATTCCGTATCATGATATGTCATGTTTTGCTCCATCTACGAACTTTGTCCATCTTTACGTATTCAGAGTGCGGTTTACAAACCTCCACAGAGCGACATACATCTATAGAAGATGGAAAAACGAATAGAAAGAAGCATCAAGAGGAAGCAAAGATGTAAAGTCCTTGAAGGAGCAGGCATAAAAAATGTTTTGAAGAATGCGACGAGTGAATTTGTCCCTATAGGAGGAAGAACGACAGCTCAGGGTCAAGGCTGTGTTTTAGCCAGTTTTCAATCTACCAGCACAACAGTGTCAGGGCCCAATTAGCGTAAACACGGTGTCTACAGAATGGAGCAGAAGCCGTATGTGATCATGTAATGTACAGTAGGATTTCCCATTGAAAGCAGAAAAGCCTGTCGCTGTCCTTGGTGCTGATTTCTCTTCAGCACCGCGGACAGCTCCTCGGTTTTCACTCCACAGGTGAGAGTCTGTTCGGGTGACGCTCGGTGTACACAGCAGAGCAAACAGGGCCTTTTTTTATTATTTTGCACAATGTGATGTGGCTACATTCAAACAAGAGATGGTTGGGCACATTTGCCTCACATGTTCTTTTTCCCACCGTGTCCTCCTGAATAATAATCCACCCTCCGTCCCCCCTGTTTTGTGTCTCTGCCTTGTTTTACAGGCTAAAGGCTGCTGTGTTTGGAGCTTGGATAATTGGGGGAAACTCATTCAGCCTCATCTCTACAAACGCCTGGAACATGCAGGTTAAACCACGGCTACCTGGAGGATAAAACCACACTGTATTGGGGGTAATTTTCACAGAAAAACACTAATTATACATTATATCGAACATAATAGGTAACACTTTATGCGGCTAGTCCACCTACAGATGTTTATAGAGAACATTTCAACCAGGGTTCGACAGATTATCAACCCGCCAATTATTGGGGCCGATATTTGTCATTTTATTATCTGTATCTGTGTTTTATTTTAGTAATTAATTATAAAATTAATTCATAAATCGATTAAAATCAATTAAAAAGTGCAAAGAACGAATATTATATATTATATATTAATTTATTATTTAGATTTTCTAAACTTTATAAAATCAAAAAGTTTTTGATTTTTTTTATGTTGAAAGTTTTACTTTTGATGAAACATTTGCTAAACGCATTTAAACAAAGTTTTGCATTGGAGTTTGTTACATTCCAAATTGTGAATATTGACAGAAATATTTAAATTTTTATTGTAAATGCATATCAGTTATCGGTCCCATTCACCATTAATAATCGGTATTGGCCTTGAAAAACCAATATCGGTCGACCCCTAATTTCAGCAGCTTATTCAGTTGAATACTTTTTAATTAAAATCAAGCTTCTCAAAAGCATTGTCTTAAGAAACATCAAATCTTTATTGAAGTAACAACGATCTGAGTCCTAACTCAAAATTATTCCTCACATGCCAATATAACTTCTTAAAAGGGGCTGATACCTTTTACACACCAATCACGACAAATACCAAGTTCATGATTTTACACCGTCCCCCAAAATAATCCGATCATAAGGTCACGACATGTTTGTTCATTAACTAGAACTTTAGACGACCTTGCTCGAGGACGAAGCCAGTTTGTCCCGGTCAGGGTGGCCTGATTTATCACGATAATCTAAAAACATCACCAACTGAGCTGAAAAAATAAGTTAAAAAAGGGCAAAATTTGGTATAGAGACTAAGGAATAATCATGAAAAATATAGAGTGAGAATAAACATCTTAATAATGACATAACCACAGCTGTCTAATAGTTAGATCTTTATTTCAAACATGTCAAATAAAATGGAAAATAATTGCAAAATAATAAGAATAAGCAAGAAAAACAATACCAGAATGCCAATAGGACATATTCAGTAAACAAATGTGAGTATTTTATGTCCAAAAAGGAGTACAAGGAAGTGAATACTTCAATAATTCAACTGTTTTTATTTATTCTGTAGATGTTAGTGTATGTATATGTGACAATTCTCTGCATTTTCTCAGAAAATGTGGTTAAACTTGTGCATGGGTCAAATAAATGGGCCTATTTTAAGTTATTTTGGTCATATTTAGTCTTGAATTGTCACATACAGCAAAACACTTAAATTAAACTAATAAAGTGTTGAAATGTAAAAAAATTTCAATAAATGTTCTGTTGGTGGACTATTAGTTTCGGATGCCAAAAAGCAGGACGCATTACAGCAGGACAACAACCAGGAAGTTAGTTTGGAAGATGACAAAGAAAAAGGAAAGAAAGAAAGAACCCAGCTGACCTTTAATGTCATTTCATGTTGATATTTGGTTGAATTTAGGTCGTGACATAAATTCGTCAGTGTCAGTTTGACGCAGAATACTGATGATGACGTTTCGTTGGGTTTAAGTTGTGCGTTAAGTAACCAAAATACAACATCTCACAAACGTCTCATGCCAACTTCAACTTGATGTAGAATGAAAACAGAAATAAAGGAAATAAAGCCAGAAAGAAAGAAAAGGAGATGGAAAGAGAGAGAGATAAGAAACAATGAAAGGAAAGGAAATAAAGCCAGAAGAAAGACAATGAAAGAAAGAAAATGAGATGAAAAAATGAAAGAAAATAGGAAGAGGAGAGAATGAAAAGGAAAGAAATACAGACAGAAAAGGGAAATACGGAAAGTAATAAAGAAAGAAAGAAAGAGGAAAAGACAGAAACAAGGAAGAAAAAGAAAAGGGGGACAGAGAGAAAGGGGAAAGAGACACAAAAGAAGGAAAAAGAAAAGGAAGAGACAAAACGAAAGAAAATATAGAAAGTGAAAGACAAGAGAAAGAAAGAGAGACAAAGAAAGCAAAAAAAAGAAAGACAAAAAATATGTAATAAGATGGAAAGACATGCTAAAGAAAAGGAAGGAAATGAAAGGAAGCAGACAGGAAGAAGGACAAGGGGGAGAAAAGAAAGAAAAAGACAAGAAAAAAGAAAGAAAGAAAGAAAGATCGATAAATGACGGTCATTAATTATAAAGTTGATGGTTAAATATCTGTCCACTTGTCCATGTGTCCCTGAGAAAATCAGAGACACATTGACTTCAGTGCTTTGGAGTTGGACAAGAAAATGTGTCCTTAAAGGCCATATATGTTATAATATCTGATAAATAAATATAATATAGAAAAAAATAATAATAAATGTTTAATTTTCATTAATTTTATCTATTAACTGATAACTAAATTGACTTGTCATTAATATTAGATCCAATATAGATAAGACAGAAACTAAATAATAATGTGTCTCTTTATCTTAATGGTTTGGTTTCCTCCGTCTGTTAAAACTAACAGCTCTGTTGTTTATCTGCTGCTCTCTAAATGTTGTCTGAACGACCTGTAATCGCGGAAAAATGAGTCAAAATTCACACCTAATGTCATTGAAATGAATCATCATTAACATGGAAAAAGAGGAGAAAAAACCTGCCTGTCGTTCATCCCACTAACACGAATTAGCGTATTTCATGTTTGCTTAACTGCAAACTAACAAAACGAGGCTGTTGGTAAATATTGAAATTCCCTTCGATTGGTGGCCACTCTGTTAAAGCTGAGCGGGCTCTCCCTATTGATGAGCTGCAGCTAATCCATCGCATTTCCCTGTAAATAGCTTTCTGCATGAGAAAAGGCCCCGCGGCCCCTCCTCCGCGGCCCTGCACGGACACACTGTGATGCACGAGCGTTTTGTCACGAGGCCATTATGAGGCTGGTGTAGCATTAAGCGCTTGTTCGGCTACTCCCACCGCATCTATTCACATTCATCTGCGCCTGTTGTTCAGGTATTTCCCAACCTTCCACGTGCTTTTTTTGTGTGGTTTTTCAAGTTTAAGGTCCGATCTGGATGATGCAGATAGGCCCTCGCGCTTCACTCTCTGATGCTGCTTCGTTGTAAAGTCAGTGATGACCCACCATGAAACCTTGCACATGCAGGCTGGCCTCTGAGCGCGCCTCTACAAAACACCCTGCACGCGCGGCCCTGGTGTTTCTGTGTGCGCTCCAGGTTCGCTCGGAGGCTACAGCTATGAGCGTGTAACCATAACAACTGCGCTCTGATTGGCTCTCCTGGCACGGGAATTAACAAGGGCGTCATCCAATGTGAGCGCAGGACGCGCGTCGCGCTGGCAAAACCTCGTGATAACGCAGGCACAGGGATGCGAAAGTGGCGGCGTGAGGTGAGCCCGAGAGGAAATGACTGGACCCAAAACAAAGCGCGAGCGCGAGGATGAAATATTAGAAATAAACACGTTTGAATGATGATGTTTTAAACTGTGCGCGCGTGAGAAAACATGTCCGGTGTGTTCATTACGCAGTCCATCAGCTGGCGCGGCTGAAATCTCTCCTCCTCTCCTCTGGATTGTGGATTGTGACAAGTGCCAGGACAGATCAGGAGCAGGACTACAAGGGTTCCCGAGGATTGTCACTCCAAAAACGGGAGGTTCGTCCACTTTTCGCCTGACAGCAAAAACCTCCCCGGAGCCAAGACGTTGTTCCGCGTAGGTTGCCCCAGTCCGAGCAGCGCAGTCCGTGTGGGAAGGTCGGCACTCGGCGTCCTGCAGGCCGGAGACATGATGGTCCACTGTGCCGGCTGCGAACGGCCCATCCTGGACCGGTTCCTCCTCAACGTGCTGGACCGAGCCTGGCACGCCAAGTGCGTCCAGTGCTGCGAGTGCAACTGCAACCTCACCGAGAAGTGCTTCTCCAGGGACGGCAAGCTCTATTGCAAAATGGACTTTTTCAGGTAACAGAGGGTCAGAGTTCTGCGCTCTGATTAATCTCCACGACAATATGCACCGCATTTTATCAACAGGGGAATATTTTTATGGGTGCAATATTGAGGAAAAATGTAGGGAAGTAAAAGAAAAATATTAGTTATAATAATGTGGCCCACAAAGTCAAGCCTGAGCTTAAATTCTGTGTGCACAGAGGTCAAAAAATACAAAACATACACTGTAAAATGTTTTACAGTTAACTAATAGCTGATTTCACAGTAAGTGAAGTTTTATTTTTTCAGTTATTTATTATAAAATATTTGTTGCATCCTCTAAAATCCTGGAAATAATTTACAGCATATTTGCCACTGTTATTTTCAGGATTTTACAGGATATAACTGTGATATTTCATAATAAATTGCTGCAAAAATCATATAGTGATACAGATACAAATATGTTGTGATTATTTCCAAGATTTTACAGGATGTAAGTGCAATATTTCACAACAAATTACTCTAAAATGATGTAGTTGATATGGGTGCAGAGATGCTGTGATTATTTTCAAGACTTTACAGGATGTAACTGCATAGTATTTCACAATAAATTAGTCAAAATGAGAACTTACTGTAAAAGTAATGCAACTAGTACAGCCAGTAATTTAATGTAAATGTACAGCCAAACATTTCACAATGAATCTTTATCACTGTATCATTTTTAACAGTAATTTATTATGAAATATTACAGTTACGTTCTCAAAAATCCTGGAAATAATTAACAGTGCAGTTTACATGTAAAATAAATGTAATACTATAAAATATACAATTTGAATTCCTCTCTAAGATGAAATATTTGAAATATATAATATGGCCTTCATTATCGGGCCTCCACAATAAAACAACAACCACAAAAAAACTGTAATATTATTCTACAGCCACGTGCAATCTGTGCTTTTTATTTTTTTAAATGTATTTTCCGGCTCCAGACAACACTTTCCCAAACAGCCATTAGGCTATTAACCGGTTCACAATCCCCAAAAAGTGTCCCAGGTAATTGAGTGATAAGTGAAGCCCTTGTTTGTCCCGTCGCACTCTCTTAGCATCATTTTCATTTGTATGTGTCAGTTATTTTCCCCCAAATTGTCTAATGACATGTAAGACACATTAGCCTTTTGTCCGGACGCGCTATTATTGGCCTCGCGCGGCCTTGGCCATCATATTACCGCAGGTCCCATCAAGCGGTGGATTTAAATGGCCGAGCCATTAGCCAGGCGAAACAGTAATCACCCTAATATGTCCATTTGTTGTGTAAGTAGAGTTGTGCCCTTTTCGCTGGGGGAGGCTCCGTCCATGCATGTGAAAGGAGGGACGGCGGAGCGATACCGGTGCAAATGGGGAGACAAGGCGACATTAGTGTTAAAACAATGGTGCACAAAAGGAGCGCTTGTTTGCAGCCGGGGGGCTTAACGCGACCCCCGATAGGCCCGAGGGGGACATCCAGGTAGGAGCAGGCCCCGCGTGAGCCTCATCTTAATAAAACTTCACCTGACAAACACTTAAAAAAATAAAAATAACATAATTCAGGTGTTTTCTTTCACCTTTTCTCCGACGTGGAATTACAAAACCACTTTTTTTCCCTTTTTGACAAATCATTATGGGAATTTATTTTTGGGGTTATTTGTGTATCAAATTGATGAGTCTTCCCACTCGGTGTTTAAGCGGGTGAATATGGATTAAGAGAAGATTTTCACGCTAAGATGCTCCCACTCTGCTTAATCCCATAATATATCCGAGGCTACAATGTGTTGATTGTCACTAATACGTTTTGCGTGGGGTTATTGTCAGAGCACCTCCATCAAAAATAATGAGCGCGCGGGGGTTTTTGGCTCAGAAAAAAAAAACACAAAATCAGATTTTGTGTGTGTGTGTGTGTGTGTGTGAGAGAGAGAGAGAGAGGGAGAGAGAGAACGGTCTTCGCCGCCAATATTAATACTTCCAGTCAGTTGTATAGAGACAAAAATATGCTTTTGTTTATTGTGATAATTGTTTGCTAATTACTCAATACGAACTATAACAATGTTTTTTTTTTTGATTTTAGTGATAAAGTAAGAGTAGTGGTATTATTGTTATTATTATCAATTATTATTATCATCATCATCATTGTTATTATTATTTTGTCCCAGGTTCTTTTTAACTGGTATTTTAAGTCCTACAAAATGCAAGAAATCCCAAATGCAATTTTAAAAATTACAATACATTAGAAGTGATCTTTTTCTTTAGTATATATTGACTTCTATTAATGATATGTGTTTACATGCAATATTAACTACAGGTAAACAATGCTTTAATTAATTATTCCTGTTGAACTGTTATGATAATAATTATACATTTTATTATTGCTGATATGCACATGTGTAGGTTTTGGATCATAATTATAATATGCATGTTTTGTTGGCCTAACGAGCATTTGCAAGTTTTTATTTTTAAATGTGGAGTTAAACAGAATGTAATTTAATAATTCTTTTTTTTTTTAAATGGAAATAATAATTAAAATAATAATTTTTTTGGATTTCGTGCAGGCGGTTTGGAACTAAATGCGCGGGCTGTCTGCAGGGAATCTCGCCAAGCGACCTGGTCCGCAAAGCCCGCAGCAAGGTGTTTCACCTGAACTGCTTCACCTGCATGGTGTGTAACAAGCAGCTGTCCACGGGAGAGGAGCTCTACGTGATAGACGAGAACAAGTTCGTGTGCAAAGAAGATTACATGAGCTCCGGGGCCATCAAGGAAGTCAACTTGAACTCAGGTAATCAGCGCGAAAATAATCATCCCTAATTTGTGTTTTTGTCAAAAATACACCGTCTTGTGGGTAAATAAACAAATGCATATATGATAAATAACCGGCCTGTGAATGCACAAAAGAAAGAAAGCGGAGGGTGGAGGCTTTAAATGTAGCGCAGGATTCAGTTTTTGTTGCAGCAGTCCGTGGAGAGCATTTCACAACAACCTTGTCAGATGAATGGTTTCAATATTTACCTCCACAGGACAATGGCTTTCTATTATTGTATTGGATCCGCTGGGGATGAGTATGTTAGTGTGGCCGTGTGTTCCCGCTGTCTATTCAGCCTTGTGAGAACAGAAACCCCACTCCACAGCTCCACACTGCCACGCTGCCTTCTTATATGCGTCTTATACATTATGTTAATTTGCATACAGTATGTGCGATTTATTTTCAGCACAGGTGAGGATTTCTGTGAATTTATGCGTTTTTTAGCTATAAAATCTGCAAATAGGCAAATACATTTTAAGAAAGACAATTAAAAGAAGCAAACATGTCATTCAAGTGCGTTTTTGTGAGATTTCAACCTTGTACAAAGCTCATGAGGACACATAGCCCAATGTCACACTCTTGCTCCTTTCTTAGATAGATTTGAGTGTTAATTTGCATATATGTGATTTATTTGCAGCACAGGTGAGGATTTCTGTGAATATATGCGTTTTTTAGCTCTAAAAATCTGCAAATAAGCAAATGCATTTTTTTAAAAAAGACAGTTGCATGGGAAAAAGGTGCAGAAATATCATGCAGGTTCATTTATTGACAGATTTCAAGTCTATTCAACCTTATAGAAAGCTCATGAGGACACATGCCCCACTTTGCACATCCTGTGTTCTGACACTCTTATGCATTTTAGTGTTAATTTGCATACATATGTGCGATTTATTTGCAGCATTGATGATGGTTTATGTGAATTTGTGCCTTTTTTGATATAAAATCTGCAGATAAACTTATGCATTTTAAAGAAGAAGGAATAAAATGTGCAAAAATATCATCCAAGTGCGTTTTTTTTGAAAGATTTCAGGTCTATACAGCCTTACAGAAGCCTCATTAAGACAAAACTCCACTTCACACCTCCAAAGATATGCACTGACAATGCCACGCTCGCTTGTATGCATGTTATACTTAAATATGTAAATTTGAATGCATATGTGTGGTTTACTTGTGGCACAGGTGAGACTTTCTGGGAATGTGAGGTTTTTTTTAGCTGTAAAATATACAAAAGGGAAAATGCATTTTTAATAAGACAGTTGCATGTTGAAAACGGTGAAAAAATGTCATGCAGGTGCGTTTTTTTGTGAGATTTCAGGTCTATTCAGCTTTCTAGAAACCTCATGAGGACATAAACCCCACTCCCCATGCAGCTCCACAGCCTATGCTCTGACACTGCCACATTCACTTTTTTATAGGCTACCTATGGTGTTAATTTGCGTGCGATTTATTTGCAGCACAGGTGTGGATTTCTGTGAATTTAAGCGTTTTTAGCAGTATCAAATGCAAATAAGAAAATGCATTCTTAAAATGACAGTTGCATGGAAAAAAAGGTTCAAAAATCTGATGCAGGTGCGGTTTTTTGTGGGATTCCAGGTGTTTTCAGCCTTATAGAAAGTGCACGAGGACACAAACCCCACCTCCCAGCTCCACAGACACTACCACATTGACCTTTTACATGCATTTTATATATAGTGTTAATTTGCATGCAGATGTGCGATTTTTTTTGCAGCACAGGTGAGGATTTCTGTGAATTTATGCGTTTCTAGCTGTAAAATCTGCAAATAAGCAAATGCATTTTTAAAAAAAGACAGCTGCATGGGTGAAAAAGGTGCAAAAATGTCATGCAGGTGCGTTTTTTGACAGACTTCAGTCACATATTTTGGATGCATATCGCCGCTCTGCAGGCCTAATTAAAGCCCCCCTCCTCCTCCTCCTCTTCCTCCTCCTCCCTGACATTTCAGATCGTGACCTTCCTCTTGTTTGTTTCCCCCCTCAGTGTCGTCGTGTACAGATAGGAGTTTATCGCCGGATCTGCAGGACCCGATGCAGGACGACATAAAAGAGACGGACAATTCAACGTCCTCAGATAAGGAAACGAACAATATTGAGAACGAGGAGCAGAACTCGGGGACCAAAAGGCGGGGGCCCCGGACCACCATCAAGGCCAAGCAGCTGGAAACGTTAAAGGCCGCGTTTGTCGCCACACCGAAACCGACCCGGCACATCCGGGAACAGCTGGCCCAGGAGACGGGACTAAACATGCGGGTGATCCAGGTGAGAGCAGCTGTTTGCGGGGGGCTGAGGGGGGAGAGAGGGGGAGGCTTTGTGCGGTGAGGAGGGGAGGGTCTTCTGCGCAGACAAAGACAAATTAGAGACGAATGACGGATTATAAATCAGTGAAATTACTTGTTAATTTCGCAGAGATTTTAATTGAAGTTCTCGTCATCCGTTAGAGAAATGTCACAACATGATGTGCTCTATTAGCAGCATACAGATCCACGCTGGAGTCGTCCTCCACTCATTGCTCCATTTTATGGATTTTTTTCAAATAATAGTGAAAGAAAAAGACTTGCAACCTAACAGTAACTGTCTGTACACGTGACAAAGACATGCATTTGTCAGATTACATTTTTGCATTTGACCTATAGTTTAACAGTCACGTGAAAGCAGTGTGTTGCCTAAAATGACATTTATATTCTCACAGAGCAATGCAACCCCCAATTCATCAATTTTTGTTATTTAAAATAGACACAATTATATTTTTATTTTGTTTCATTTTTAACTTTTTGGAATGATCACACAGTTTGATGCCTCTATTTATTTATTTTAATAATTTAAATAAATAATGAGGTAAATAATATACATTAATAACATAAAAACAATTTTAAAAACAAAATAATGCAATAATATGACATTAAATTAATAAATAATAAATATAAAATTGTAATAATAATTTCCATCAGGTGGTTTTGCTTACAATCTCATTCCAACCTTACAATCTCATTCCAACAAACACACACACACACACACACATTTTATTTTTTAATTGAATGTGGCTCTTAAAAATAATATATTTAAAATGATAATAATTTATTCCTGTTGTCAAGGGCGAAGTTTTCCTTTCATCCTTGGGGGAGAGACTTATGAAACGGGTTTTGGGGGTCCTATGCAAATGAAAAATTGAGCATCAAACTAAACTTTCTGCAATTTCATGTTTTTTGCACCAATTTGTGCCTTTTTTGCAACAATTTATGGTGTAAATGTCTTCGGTTTAGTCAAAATAAACATCTACTTCCATGTTTTTGTTTGAGGGACACAAATATCAAGGGGAGACATGTCCCCTGAGTCCCCCCTGAAATCTACACCTATGCCTATAATAATTACATGTGCCTCCATATATCTGCAGGCGTTCATTTCTGCTCTGAAATTAAGATCTAGTAATCCAATTCACCGATGCATGGATATAACAAATACTATGTTTTTTTTAAAGAATATCATTTATTTTGTGCAGGCAGCGGTTTATTTCAGTAATCAAATGTGCTGCACAGCCGTGAAATTAGGAAAAGGTTGGTCTTGTTTTTGCCAAAGGCGAGAGGAACCCCACACGCAAACAGTGTTTTGCGGTACAACACGAGCTGTTTGGACCTCTTTTCTCTGTCTGTCTTTTCACCCTCAAACACAGATACACACACACGCGCGCGCACACACACACACACACTGTGTCTGGGTGCAGACTGTGTCAGGATGATTAGCACCATCTCTGCCAACTGTGATGTGGCTTTTTGTGCACTCACTGTAATTATCGCTGATTTCACAGATTTACATACCACCCTCCCCTTTCCCACCTCTCTGCTCTTACTCACTTCCAGCCGCTTCCCACTGCTTATTACAGCCGACCATCTATATCATACACTGCATGTGTGTGTGCATCAACAGAGCTCAATCAAACAGTCAATAAATCAATCAATTAATCAGGCAGTCCCTCCTCAGCCTGTGATCCCCCCCACCACCCCCTTGTGTGTTGCTCGGAGCCAAAATGGAGGCTCTGTTTCGTCATCCTCCTGCTTGTTCGCAGTGTGTTAAATACCACTGCTCTCAGCACGGGGAGCCCTGTGAGCCACGCTGCTTCTCCAGCATGTGTATGTAATCCCTAAGCAACGCTCTCTCGAGGGGAGCGAGAGCATTTCCATAAAAATGTACCCTACAGTTAGACGATTGTTCTCAATAAGCAGGTGTCGCCTTTGCCGCTGGAGCACATAGAACAGAGCCTAAGTGGTTTTAGGTGTTTTTGTGTGCGTGTGTGTGTGTGTTTTTGTTAATCTGCAGCACAGTGGGATTTTGCCTCTGGTGTCGCCCGGCTGGGGTGAGCATACATCATTATGCAGCAGTGATGCAAAGGCGAAACAAGATGTGTTATGTGCTTATAATGCAGACATTCTTCCATATGGCGCGGAGTGAAATCCTCCTTTGTTCCTCTCCAAAGACAGTTTATCTAACGTCACCGATAAGCCTTTTTACACTCTGATTTGTAGCTTCCGCTGTTTATTCAAACTTGCACTCAGGTGCATGAGGTTGTGTTAGGGGTGCATTTGCTTTTCATCCTTATTTTACAGCAAGAAAATGTGTTTTTTCTGCTTCTAGTTTAGAAATCACTTAATTTATTCTCTCATAGATAAGACGATTAATTTCAAACAGAGCATCTTTATACTTTTCCTCTTTTCTGACTTTGGTACTTTGTGATTTCCAGAGGTATTTTAAGCTTTAAATCACAGGCACAAAAAGTCTCTTGTAAGGTGACACTCCAGGTGAATAGGGTCAAATTTTTAACCAAAATATGCCATCATGAAACCAGTTTAATAAATACATTAAGACAGTCATTTTTTGCATTATAGCTTCTTTGTTTAATTATGCAAATGAGGCATTATCTAGTTAAATATCCGCTTTTTTGCATAACTTTGTTTTTGTTGATTAGGATCCCCATTAGCTTCTGTTTTAGACACTATTGCTGTAAAAACATGGCAAAATTGTAACAGCAATGTACAGTTTTCCAAGAGTACAGTAAATACTGTAAATCTTTATGCATTTTGGAGCCAGTATTACATTGTAAACCTTAAATTCTACTGCAAAATACTGTGATAAACTTGATGTTAAAATGTATGTGTGCACACCCTCAATACTTTACACTACTGTTACTTTACAGTAGTGACGCTGTAAAGTAACAGTAGGATGCTGACAACTACAGCTGCTAGTAGTTTACAGTAATTTTACAGAAAAGTTTTTTTTTTAGAGTTTAGCTAATCTTCCTGGGGTCTCCATTATTTTCATAAAGAATATTTCAGTTATTAGATTACATAAATACACATAACACAACAGTCATACTCACAGTACTTCAGAAAATACTTTCAACATACATAAGAGAATCATTTTTGCTGTGTTTTAATGTATACAATGTTCTATAAATAAGATTTTGAATGATATATATGTGCAAACCACACTGTAAAAACCTTCAGAATATAAACTGGAATAAAACAGGGAAGTTTGGTGTTTGTGAGTGCTCCTGAAGGGAAGATTTTTGGCTCAGAGTATGAGGAAAAAACTAGTTTCATACATTTTTAGACCAAAAATAAGACAAATAGGGTTAAATTTTTAATTAATGTATATCACTTTACTTACAGTGAGACAATTATTTCTCTGTATTGCAAGTTTTCTGAAATAATGTGCATGTGGTGCATTATCTTGATATATATGTGGTATTAATTATACATTTCCAGAGCAGAAATGTAAACATTAGATGATGCCAGATTCAAAATTGGATATGGAAATTGTGATGACTTTTGGATATTTCTTTTTATCATTCCATAAATCAGCAAATTCTGTCAACAGGCATTAATAAGTCATTTTTCGCCATGTTTTTCTGTGAAAAATGTATATAAATGAACAAACTTCTTTGTCAAAACCTTGAGAATATTGATAGGAGTTTGGAGGGAAGTTTAGATTATGTAAGTGCTGCTAAAGTTGAAGTTTTTGGCTCAGAGTACTAAAGAAAACCCTCATTTTGCCTTTAAAAATATGAATTGTAAAAATGTATACATTTTTAGACCAAAAATAAGACATTCCAGTTGTTTACTTACCGTAAAACATTTGTTTTTTGTATTGCAGGTTTTCTAAAATGTGATGTTAATGATAGAAACAAGCATTATCTAGTCAAATATGCTCTGTTTTGCACACATTGGATGAAGCCAGGTATTTTTGATATCCCCTTTCATCGTCTATAAATCAGAAATTACTGTCAACAGCCATTAAAAGATCATGTTTGCCATGTTTTTAGGGTATAAAAAAACAAATATAAACAACCCCCTCTGTGAAAACCTTAAGAGTCTAGATAGGAATAAATCTGGGAAGTGTGGATTGTCTAAGTACTACTGAAGTTGAGATTTGTGGCTCAGAGTGAGGTATTTTGGGAAAATGGCCTTGTATTGATGGATATGTATTGTAAAATTACATACACTTTAAGCCCAAAAATACGACACTGCAGGTGAATAGAGTAACGTGTTAAACTAAAATATATCAGCATGAAGATTCCCAGTTGGATACTTACAGTTAGGATATTATTATTTGTATTCAAAGTTTTCTGAAATTTTATCTTTAAATATGCAAATTAGGCATTATGTAGTTTGCTATCCACCTTTTGCATACATTTACAAAGCTATATATGTGTGTGTGTGTGTGTCTGTGTGTGTGTGTTTATTTTGGATGTTACATTGAAAGATTTTCATGCTACATTTGGTTAGTATTAACTTTCTGTGAAATGTAACTGCATTTTTAATGGTTTAATAGTGTTAATTAAACTTAAACTCAATTGTTTAAAGCCATTTTAATGCTGATATTAAGAATTTAAACCTTTTCCTTGATTAATCGACTAGTTGTTCTACTAGTTGGTCTACAAAATATCAGAAAATTGTGAAAAATGTCTATCAATGTCTCCCAAAGTATAAGATATTCAGTTTACTGTCATAGAAGAGTAAAAAAAAAAAGAATATATTCACGTGTAATAAGCTAAAATCAGAGAAGTTTGACTTTTATTTTGGAAAAAAAAAATATACTCAAGCCAGTTAATCGATCATCAAAATTGTTGCCAGATAATTTAGTAGCCTACGACTAATCGATTAATCATTGCAGCTCTAATGAAAAGAGGCCAAAAGAATTTGTCGTACAGTAAATACAGGTGAGAATAGTCACAGAGCTGTCAGAGATTTGGGATAATTAGAAACCAGAAGCAAATATGTTAAGTCTTTTATAAGAATTTTTAAAAAACATTTTTAGGGCTATCTTCAGGTTATTTTTTTTAAACCCTTTATTCAGCATTTAATGCACACATGTAACCAAATATGAAGTCAGCAAAGTGATTATATTGGAAAAAAAGTAAGAAACAGGCAACAAAAATGAACATAAAGATACATAAAAAGAAAAAAAACAAAAACGAGAAGAAAAAGAAATTAAAACAAACAAAAAAAACAAATAAATCGAGCCTTGATTGTTTGGGTTTAGCTACATTTCATGTAAGAGTTTTGCAGGATGGGTTTGGTTTGGTGTTATTAATTCTTTCATTGATTAAAAGCTTCAATCTATAAATAAAACCCGGATCTGAGTTCTGCTTCGAACACAAACTCTGTATCAG
Organism: Plectropomus leopardus; assembly: GCF_008729295.1. Lineage (NCBI taxonomy): Eukaryota > Metazoa > Chordata > Actinopteri > Perciformes > Serranidae > Plectropomus > Plectropomus leopardus. The sequence continues at coordinate 27,597,380 of NC_056482.1, forward strand.
TGAGCATGAAATTGAATAAATCAGTGAAATCACCTCAAACGATCAGGATTCAAATGAAACACATTAATTTGTTTCCAGTTCTGTCGGTTGTGTTCGATGCGACAGACTGAATCTTGTCGTGAGTGTGATCAGAGTGACAATCTGCAGCGACCGGACTTGAACTTTTTGTGTGACGCAGCTCAAAATCCCCTTTTTTTAACCGCGTCTTTTTGGTTCGACGCAGGTTTGGTTCCAGAACAGAAGATCCAAAGAGCGGCGGATGAAGCAGCTGAGTGCTCTTGGGGCCCGGCGGCACGCCTTCTTCAGGGGCCCGAGGAGGATGAGGCCCCTGGGAGGCAGGCTGGAGGATCCGGATATTTTAGGACCCGGGGCCTACGGATACTACGGAGGTAAGAAAAAAGCTTGTTATAGCACATGCAGAGTCAACTTATGCAAATTTCACGCACATTCCTCCTTTTATTTGCCTCTTTGCATCACCTCTTGCAACACTGACATGAAATTTTGGGCTTTATTTTGTGCAACAGATGTATAATCTGCATCCTAGTTTCCATCACATCAAAACGTGATCTTGTGCAACTTGTTTAAAACATTCAGCAGAACCAGCACAGCTGATAGTTACAGTCAGGCTGCAGGAGGATTACATACGTACATAAACACTGTTCTTTATCTGCTGCTTGGTTTTGTGAGATTCTTGTGTCTCTCTGCAACAGAAAACGTGTCACTCTTAAGTTTTAATGATGATAAAAATGTGTCTTATAGCCTTTTACACGTTACAGCATTTGATATGAAAAAAACATCTCTTTGCTCACCTCTTGGGCGTCATTCTCTTTCTGACAAGTTGCTAATTTCCTCCTTGAAAATAAATCTGCTACATCTTCCCTAAATTGTTAAGGTTAAATAAAAGGGAATGTAACACATTAGAGATGATTCATTAAAAGTAGTTTTGATTATTTTTTGAAGTGTTGAAGGAGAAAAAAGCTTTGCAGTTATGAGGAGAAAACAATCTTAAGTTTGAAAAGAGAATTATTCTCTTTAAGACAAACAGTGCAGCTCTTAGGGACTGTTCTGTACTTGTCAGAGTAACTGGGTGGCTGGGGGCGTGGCTTATTTATTTTTTGTATCATGACCCTCCCCAGAGCTGCAGATGTTTTTCCTTGAGCCTCCCTGAGTGACCTGGGAAAACGCGTGGCCCTCCATCCACCATAAAAAACTGTATCTCACAGTTTCTCTGATAATTGGTGTGATTTTGTAGTTTTTTGAAGAAAAAAATGCCTTTCGAACCCACTTGCTGGTGTTGGAAATCTGAGGGTTTTTAAAATAAATAAGGGAAATCAGCTTTACGTATTAAGTGCGATGTAATGAAGTAAGGTATGTACATTTTTTAATATAAAAAAATGTAATTGTATTAGGCAGGAGATAAATTCGCTTCGTGTCAGCTGTGCACGTCCTCAAACATTAACACGACATGGACGCGAGGTGCAGTTTGTGTTTAAACAGCGGGGGCAGTGTGGAGGCAGAGCGGATGTGACGGAGTAAATACAGCAGCAGGTACTATAAAAACAAGTACTTCCTATTGTCTGGACCCTCACCGCTGTCGCCTTAATATGATGGCAACCTCCTCGAGTGTCGTCTGTTGTTTACATCGCACTCGTCCGGTATTCGTATACAGCCTGAGCTCGCGTGTGCCCTCTAGAGGTTCCCTCCAGTAACACGTATCGTGTATCGGCCAGTTTATATACAAAAACTACATCTACATCAACTACAACTATATCTCTGGTCCTTATCGCCAACACTGCCGTCCTTCAGAGGCTTTAGATGGCTACATTTTACAGCTAGAGTGATGATACTCGTTTGGCTAAAAAACGGAAAACCTCCAGATATCTGAATGAAAATACGTTCTGTGGGTTCTCCTGAGTCTCCTCTTTACAGACGTGTCACTTTATGCCAGTCCCATGCAGCTTTGGGCAACAACCATGCAGTTTTTTTGCATGCAGTGTAAATATGTTATTTTTGCTTACTGTATTTGAATATTTCTGCATATTGGGGTCCCTAAACTGAGCGCACAGGTGAAGCTAATCAGACTGACGACCGCCCGAAAACGCATCCCCAAAGCTGGTGAGGGACTATTTTGTGGACCTCAAAAGTCTTTTGAAATAACAAAATAATGAAACTGTAAACATGTGATTAATCATCTCAATTTTTAAAAAAATCGCCATGAAATAAATACAATATACGCCCAATATATGAATCGCCGTAAAAAATAATCGCTGTAAAATAAATACAACATAGATAGATGCATAACAGTTTAGGAAAGTAATGGTTTGATAGCCCTAAAGTAAATACAAAATATGGTCATTTAAAGTTGAATCAAAAAGCAAATCTCCCCCAGTGCAGAGCTTTTTTAAGCATCCTACCCCCCCCCCCCATAAATAATGAACAGTCCCTTAATAATAATAATAATAATGATAATAAACATCAGTAGGAGAGTAATAAAGCATCTTAATTCTTTTTTGGCAATGGTTTATAAATGAATTTAAAGAAGAAATCCATCATTATAATATTTTTTGTGTATTTTATAATAATAATGATAAAAATAACAATAAGGAAACTTCATTTAGAAATCGCTTTTCAAAACAAAGGTACAAAGTTCTTTACAAGGCTCATCCCAGATTTAAAACAATGCAGGATTTTAGTAAAATAAATCAGGCAATTTCAAGAAAAACAGTAACAAAGTTGGCAGCTTTGTGCCCTAAAGATTGCACTGAGGTATATAAAATCAGAATAAAACTAAAATAAAAGAAAACAATACCTGATGGTAGTTGTATAACCTTTATGGGCCAAGCAGCTCAATGTGTTGCGTTCACTGTTGCAAAAACGATTTGTTGCAGCTTAGAAACCCTTCAAAAAGTGCTGAAAATTAACATTTGACGCTGGCAAATATTAATCGCTATTAAATAGTTTCTTCCCGTTGACTTGTGGAGATGAGGAGTTTGTTGTTCTCCACGTGTGAGAATGAACCGCTGATAAAACGATAAGCTGTTTTCTTTACACTGTCTTTTCCAATCACGTGTGCTGCAGCACACAGTGATCTGCAGGTAAAGACTCCTCCGAATCGATATTCCTTTAAAAAAATCTAATAAATAAACGCTTGTCAAGACCACTTGAGTGAAAAAAAAAAAAGCGGGGTATTAAAGCCTCACTTGGTTGCCTGGATCAAGAAAACATTGTTTCGAGACAATGGCAGGTGAGCAGCGTGCAACAACAACACGCTAACAATGGCTCCACAGTGAACCGCGGGAATAAATCAGATGCACCTGTCATGTATATCAGCGGTTTGTTTTTCACGGACAGTCTCAGAGACGCCGTTTCTATACAGCTCCTGCACATCCACCTGAAGGGCCCGGGCATTCAGGATACAATAAACTGGAGCCGTCAAGGCTGCGATGCAAGGGAGTGGGAGGGGAGAAACAGGACAAAACCTCCATCCCTCGCTCTCTTGCTTTCTTTGCACGCTGCTTTTCACACCCTTTTGTGCCGCCGCCGCCGCCGCCGCCGCAGCAGCACAGGCCGGTCTGCTCGCCTTTATCTGAGCTCGCTGCTTCCTTACGCTCCTCTGCTCGCAGGGAGGAATCTGTGTGCGGTGGGTCTGCGTGCGTGAGTGTAATTATAGTTCCCTGAATCCCCACACCCACCCACCCCCCGCCACACACACGCTCCACAGCTTGTTGTTTATCCTCAAGGTCGGCCAAACTAGCAGGGGCCCGTTTGTGACATCAAATAATTAGCTTGTTTGTGAAAGTCGTGTCAAATCTCATCGTTTCTTCCTCCTGATGATTTCCAAATAAATGCAGCTATTTCCTAATTCCCTGTAACCTGCGAGCTCCAGATTCGGCGTGTTTACACTGAAACAGGAGCGGAGTGGAGAAACGCTGGTGCAACATCTGGGGCAGCGGGGTGAAGTCTGCCATCAATCTCAGTTCAAGGCGAGGCTGAAAACAGGATGGTTTTAATGTTATTGAGGGAATCTGGAGCAGACGGGGAGCTGGGATGTGAATTTGGGAGGAGAATATGGAAGCAGGGAGAAGCAGGTGGAGGTTCGTTAATGCATGCAAACGGTGTGTGAAGTAATTGGCTTCGTGTGGAGCCGATGGATCTCTTATAAACTGTTCAGAGAGTATTTTTTTCTGATGAATAACTCAAGAAATATATTTTTTTGGAACAGTACGTCAACTGAAAACGCATCTGTCTTATTTCCCATCCAAGTCATCGTTCCTTTGAAACTGTGGCTATTTTAGGGTGTTTTTAGGATTTTAAGACATTTCTGGGATTTTAAAATGTTTCTAAGATTTTAGTACATTTCAAGATCTAGGTTGTTTCTAGGATTTAAGGATATTTCTTGGATTTTTAGGCTGTTTTTAGGATTTAAGACATTTTTAAGATTATAGGATGTTTCTAGGATTTTAGGACATTTCAATGATTTTAGAATATTTCCAGGGTTTAGGGTGTTTTTAGCAATTCTAGGATTTTGGGGGCATTACTGGGATTTTCTGATATTTTAAGATATGGGATCATTTCTGAGATTGTAGGACATTTCTAGGTTAATACGATGTTTCTACAATTTTAACACATTTCTAGGATTTTAGGATGTTTCTAAGATTTAGGATGTTTTCTAGGATTCTAGGATGTTAAGATTTTAGGACATTTTTAAGAGTTTTAGGGTTTTCGTTTTTAGAATTTAATGGGGCCAGATTTTGCCCGCGGGGCATATGTTGAGTGTCACTTTTTTATTATTATTATTATACTTGTTTTTTATATGCAGTAAACAAAAGAGCACGAGTCTGAGCTGAGCTAACTGCTTACTAGTTGCATTTTCATATTTAGTATCGACGTCCTCATTTTACTCGAGGTAAGAAATTGATTTTCCCAAAAACGATTAGAGTTGAGCAGTGCAGCTGTTCCAGGCTCATACTGTACATTTACAGTGTAGAGCTGCTCTGAGAAACTGTGAGAGGAGCTCAGCTGCTGGTCGCTTTGTGATGTCCAAATTTGTCCTGGACGGATCTCAAAGTGGTTTGGCAGTCAGGATTGGATTCGTGTGTGCGACGCTTGGAAACAATAACGGGTCGGCTCACCCGCTTTATGAAAAAATACAAAATCGCCTTGCTTGTTGCATTACCTCGAGGTACTTTGGCCTCCTTTCCAAGATGAAGAAGGCAAATGGGATTTAATTTTTGGTGCTTACAGCATTTTAAACAGCTTCACTCTTACTCTGGTTTCACATAAACATCATTGGAACCACAGGAGAACTATTCCTCATAAAAACTGTCCACAGTGAAGTTATTAAATATCCAGAAAACAGGGACATTGTTTGTGGAAATGCCTCTTACTGTTGATTTTTTTAAATTCAAATGTTCAAAGCTGTGAGCACCAGAAACAAAGGTTGCATCATCTCCCCTGCATTAGGGTGGAGGCAGAAATCCCAGAGACAAATATCTTAAAAACCTTGGAATATTAATACAAAAGCATAGCTAGATATAATTTATGGTAGGTAACAAAACCTGTTGGGGGTCTTTTGGGTTGTTTTTTTTGCAGCTCTCTAAATCTTTATTATGTAATTTCCAATATTTAAGATAAGGCGTTGGACAATGTGAAAATTTCCAATAATTCTGTCCAAAATAACTGTAGTTTTATGATATTTAGACTATTGGAAATGTTTTTAGGTTCAGTATTGGTTGAAATTCAACTTGGTTGCTAAGACTTGCATGTTGGGCAATGTTCGTAATTAGCATGAAAAAGCTAAGTAAGTTAAAAAAAAAAAACAAAAAACAGAAATGGCTATATTAGTGCTTATGATTAACTTAGAAAGTTGATCTAAGGGTCTGAAGTCCACGTTTTTTGTCAGAAATCCACCTGTTACCTGTTAAAAACTGACATGTCTGCATGAAATGCAGTGATGTTTGATTAAGGTCTTGAGGCTGGTGCATTTGCAGCAGATTTTTGCAGAGTCGATGTTATTGTTTGTAGCCCGGCAGTCTCTTTGGGAGCTGCGATACTCCCGATAATCCTGATCATAATAATTCCTTCTTTTGTTTGTTTTTTTTTGTTTTTTTTTCCCAATGTGCAATAAAACTGCATATGTTCTCATTCTTTCAAGATACATTGTGAGACTCAGTAAATTCATGAATAATTAATGTCACTGTGTCAGAGGTGTGAATGTGAATATACCTGGAGACATCAAACATTATTTAGGGGCCTGCACGGTGCTGAAACCTCTCAGAGGTGTAAACATGTCAGTCAGCGTTAGAAGTGTTGAATATTTGTAAATCCGACTGTGTGCTGGAGATTTTCAGTGAAAGCAAGGAATTTGTGTTTTATTCTGTCATTAACATGCCAGTTCCTGCTGCAGCACTTTGAGGCAAACGCCACGAGAACGCTGAAATATTTTTAGACGAGAAATTCATCAGTCATGAATCCAGCTTTGCTCAAATATTGCAGAGAAAGCGAGTTTTAAACCTGGAATTTGAGTCTCAATATACCATATAATACACAGTGTTTAATATTCAGCATTGATTTCTTATTCAGTGCCGTCACTGTGATGTGTAACTTCATACTTTTGTCCATTTTTTAAAATCTGTTTTTCATTCTTAATTACAAAGGTGGACACAGATGTTTCTGAGTTAATTTTCTAAATAATCTTGAGTTATGTGCACTGTCTGTCAGAGAGGTGTTGGTTTGCTTTATTTTGAAAACATGGGAAAAAGGCAATGACCAACTTAGTAAGATACGTCATGCAACGTGCAAAAAAATAGTAAAAGGTGGAAAGAAAAATGACCTGAAAAAGAAAGAGAGAGAGAGAGAGAGAGAGAGAGAGAGAGAGAGAGAAATTATTTTTAGCCAAAAAAAAAGACAGGATTTAGAATTAATATGATTATGAGTTTAAGATTATTTTATAGAAATTAAGTCTTTTTAGCACTTCTTTTCAGGTCTTTTCCATGTTTGTTTTTTCTCTCCAAAATTTTAGGTAGTTTTCTTGTAATTTTAACTAATTTCTTGACAGTATTTTGGGCAATTTCTTGCACAGTTACTTCTTTTTATGTTCTTGTAAGAAATTGGACCAATTTGCTGAATTTTCAAAGGGTTTAAGTTAAGTTAATGCTCCAAAAAAGAAGTTTTAACAACAATTTCTACTAATTAATACAGTTTCTGTTAAGGATAAACTATAATACTACCCTCTAAACACACAAATACTCAAATATTAAGCATATCCATAGTATAACAGACCAGTATATGTACATAAAACAAATATGCAAATGTGTTTGTCATAGTATTCAGAATGCAGGGAGGTAGAAAAAGAATAAAATGCAAATTTGCCACGTGCAAAAATAAGATGTGGACATTTTTCCACGTGCAGATTATTGAAGAGCAAACAGTGCAGTTTGTTGGGACAGAAACTGTTTTCTGTTAGACGGAGATGAGGTGTTGCACAGAGTTTTTGCTTGATGTTGTTGTTGTTTTTAGCAGTCTGAAGCAGCTGTTGCTCCTGTTTGGTGCATGTGGATATTTGCATTGAATATACAGCTGAGCAGAGATCTCCCTAATGATTTGCTGACATGTAAGCAGGCATAATGTGTTTTGATAGAGAGGTGCGTGTGATGGTGTGATGCTGTAATGATGACGTTAGAGAGGCGTAAACCTGACACGAGTACGACTGACTCCACTTCTGTGAAAAGCTGTTGATGATCCAACACTGAATGTGGATACAGATACGTAAATAAAAGTAAAAATGGCTTTAATTGAGATGGAAACATTTGAAACTGGTGCTCAGAGGAGCAATAAAGCCAACAACTAATTGCAGAATATTCTGAGAATCGATTAATATTTTTTGTCATTTTTTAATGCTGTGCATTGTCTAGTTTGAGCTTCTCAAATGTGCAGATTTTCTACCTCTCTTGTTTATATTACTGTGAATTGAATGTCTTTGAATTTTGGACTGTTGGTTGAACAAAACAGGCAAAGTAAAGACGCCACCTTGGACTTCTGGACATTGTGATGGACATCTTGCACTATTTTCTGATGTTTCAGAGACCAAACGAATAATCAGTTCTTCAAGACAACAATTGTCAAATTTACTGTATGAAACCTAAGAAATCTGTCTTAGTTTCTTTCTAAAACAAGGGAAGAGGGAGACAGAGCGATGACAGAAGAAATGACCCAAAATTATCAAGAAATTAGCAAAAAGTCCAAGAAAATTACCTTAAAATTGGTTTAAAAAACAAACTAACTAACAATAGTTTAAAATGAAAAAAGAAAAAAAAGGTCATTTTGAATATGTAAGTGAAAGTTATGAATATTGTTTTTCCCTGTTTTTTTGTTGTTTTTTTGTTTTTTCTAAATCTACTAATTTCTATGATAATAATTTAATCTAAATTATTTGAAAGATATTGCACCAATATGCTCAAAGGTTTAAATAATTGTGACGGGCGTCTGAAAGCAACGCAAGAAAAGTAATGTTGATCCGGGTTTCAAAGGGTTACTTGATAATGAAAATAATTGTTTACTGCAGCCTTAGCTGGATTGCATGCTGGGAATAATGGAGCGTGATCTGTGAAACTCAGGAAATAGCCACAGCCCAGTGAGGTAGAGGAGAGGGATGTTGCTGGAAGCTGCATCTGACATGACGGAGAGAGAGAGAGAGAGATGCAGCCGACAGGAGCTGGCAGGGCTGCAGGGAGGCTGGAAACCTCATTTTGGAGTTCCTCATCCAGATCCAGAAGTTTCAGCAGGGGAATCCATCGAGGTGCACGCATGGCTGCGAGCTGAATGAGTGAGGGAGATGAATGCAGTGTGTAAAAGGCGAGAGAACTGAGGTAGAGAGGTGTGGAGTTGTTTATACACTCAAATGAGGCTGTTGGAGACCGGTTGGTTGGAAATTGGACATGATCAATTTCACCACTTAGGTGGAGGTGGAGGTGTGTGTAAGGTGGCTGTGGGGAACTGTAAACGCTTTTATGGAAAGTATCCTCATTCTGCAGTTTGTATGATGTCTAACGAATTAGCAACCTACGAATTAGAGTCCGTAGCAGTTAGGAAAGTTTAGGAAAAGAATCACGGTTGGGAATCGACAAGTTATATACAATAAAACTTCAAATAAAAGCTTAGTCCCAAATAAACCCCCACTCCCTTTTACAAGTCGGGTGTGGCGACACATTTTGACAAATGTCTCATTTAGAGGCTCGGTCTGGTTACCATGAAGTTCATTTTTCATAGAAGTTTTATGATGTATAAAACCTGCTGGAGTCAAAGTTATGTAGCTGCTTTGATTGCACATGCAAATATTCATATATATGTTTGAACTTTTGTCAAAATCGACATATTACACGCAATGTTAGCTTGGTAAGATTCTCCACAATTCAGCCATTCAGGTAATTTTAGTGACACCATGAGCGCCAAAGAAGATGGTATCTTTTCATAGTAAACAAGAGAGATGGGGAAAAAAGAGACAATATATGACAAGCAAGAAAAGATTTTTTTGGTAAATATGACTTACATGATGATAAGAATATTTGCCAATTAATTTGCTAATCAATCGACAAGTTGTTTTAGCTGCACTTGCGTACTTTCATATTGTTTGTGTGCAAAAATCCCAATTTATAAAGTAATCTAATAATAGTAGTGCAATGAAAAGTGCAATATTTCCCTCTGAAGTGTAGTGGAGTAAAAGTAGAAAGTGGCACGAGATTAAAATATTCAAGTAATGTAAAAGTTCCCTAGATTTGTACTTGAGTAGAGTACTTTTGTAAATTACATCCAGCTCTGGTGGATAGTAACTGAAATTTTAGTAATTGGGATCAATAGACCAAGTATTGTAGTATTTCTTTAGCCCTGAAATTTAATAATCTAGTCATTATAATTGCTCTAAAACTAAATGATATTCATGCATTTTTTAAATGTTTCTCAAATATAAAACTTACATGTCCTTGCACTGGGTAACAATTTGTAGCCTGTGAAAACGAGATGTTTTTCTCTTATCTTTGTCAGAGTGCTCTTGACCACATTTTTTTACCTAAGAGAAAAGCAAAAATAAGAAAACACTGGTGAATCCCCAAAATCAGTGGGTTCTAAGAAAATAAGAACAAATCATAGCTGTGAAAAAATGAGACAAAATGTGTTTGTATATAGTTTCTTGCATGAGGCCCATCATGAACTTAATGTAAAGTTACCAAGTTTGAGTTTAGGATAGTGAAATTATGAAGGTAAGATTTAGGTTTTGCATACATTAGGTATAGGAAGGTTAAGTTACGTACGTCATAATTGAGCATCGTCAAGTTACGTGTTTAATATTAAGTTAAAACAACTCAAAGTTCACTTGGTTTCACAGAGGACACAAACACTGGTCTTATGGGTGATAGTCCCATGTTTGTTTGACACATTAACCCCCCTAACTTTCCTTCTAAAATGCACTTTCGCTCTTTATACTACTTTCGTCTTCACTTCCATCATTCACTCACAAGCTTCACATTGACGTGGGTTATATATAAGACTTCTGGTGCAATACTTTCCGTAGATATATGTGCAAACAGTGCATGAGATCAGTCAGTTTAACCCTCTCCCTTATCGCACTAAAATCAAGCTTTAAAAAATGTATATCATTAATATTATTTTCTTCTTTCACTGAGTTAATTTTTTTAACCAACATCAGTCCTAATCATACATAGCAAATATTCATTAATTTTCAGAATTTTCCCCCTTTAAATACCAGGTTTTTGTCATAATACCACTATGTTTTTAGATGAAAAAAATATATATATTTTCAGTATACTACATGCAAAGTAGATTTTTTTTTTATTTTCACAGCCTGGGATTTGTAATGATTGTGACAGTGCACCTTGTGGAAATAGCATGTATTTATTCCATATGCCGAATATGATAAAAATTGCGTAATCTGGTAGAAAATAGTAAAATGACTAATTTGCTTTGATGGCTGTGGGATCAAAAATGTCAGTTTGAATGGGTTTCACTGGAGCATTTTTTGACCTGAACAGTCTGAGTGTAACTATTTAGTTTCCACAGCGTATTTTAGACTTATTGTAGAAGCTGAACTGGAAAACTCCAAGATTAAACAAAAATACACAAAATTGCCAAAATGTATGCCATATGCACGAACATCGCCAAAATGATCAAAAAATGAAAAGTGTGTAAAATGTGCCAAATTAGAGTTAAAGCATATTAAAGTATTTGATATAACGTCTAACCCCGTGTATTCTCCTGCCCCTCCGCAGAGTACCAAGGTGACTATTACGGACCAGGAAGTAACTACGACTTCTTCCCCCACGGCCCTCCATCCTCACAGGCTCAGTCTCCAGCCGAGTCCCCCTACATCCTGGGCTCTGGCCCCGGAGCCATGGAGGGGTCGGGCCACCACCCTTCAGACGACCAAAGGTTCACGGACATGATCTCCCATGCGGAAACCCCCAGTCCGGAGCCGGGCTTACCGAGCTCCCTGCAGCCTGTCCAAGGGGAGGCGTACGGGGGCGGACCCAGTCCTCCTTTCTCCTTGGCTAGTAACTCCAGCTACAGCGCTCCCATGTCCCACCAAGGCCCGGAGATGGGAGAGAGCACAGCCTGGTAAAGGACGCACCACAGGGACCGCTCGTGGGCTGAATGTCGGCCTAGATAATTCAGGAGACGAATAAAAAAAAAAAAGTGGGGTGAAAATAAATTTTTACAGAGGACTTTTTAAAAATCACAGACTGATTTTCACAAGAATGGGACAGCCTGCTGGAAAAAGTAATATTTGCTGCCCGGTACACACTCCAAAGCATATCCCTTCCTGGATTACCGGACTTGAATTATTTAAAGACAAAAAGAAATTTGCGATTCGACCCAGCAAAAATGCTTCTCGCCTTCCCCTTGATGTTAACGAAGGTATCTTAGGAACACGTTAGGGAGACATGCCAAAGGGGACATCTCTAGTTCTTTTCATTTCACCACATTTTTCTTTCTTTCTTTTTTTTTTAAATGTTGCTTCAAAGCAATATTAGTTTTCTTTCATTCTGTTCATCGCTAAGTTACCACACGACCCTCATAAAGACAAAGGACCAGGTTATAATACACGCTTTAATATTCATATACAGACAGATATGTGGTGATCAAGGCACGAAAACACCGCTTTAAACGTTCAAACTGTAAGACAATATGTCAGATCAAAAGCTGCTTCCTGATAGAACCCACACACACACACACACACACACGCACACACACACACACACACACCTCTGGCATTGACTTTCTCCAGCACACATCTCAGCTTTAAGTCCCTTAATGCACAAAAAGCGTTCATGATCATAGCTCAAAAGAAGGATGTCTATACCATTATTCAAAACACGGACACAATTATACAGACACTTGTGCTCACTCAAGCACGCACACACACACACACGCTCACACACACGCTTGCACACACACAAATCTTACACCCATCCAGCCGGCCCTGATAGTTCTGCTCTGCAGACTGCTTCACCTGACCTTCCTTTTGTTACTGTCCCTTTTAAAAAACATGTTTTAATGGAAATGATTTTCAAAAGAACATTGAACCCATAATGGAGAATCTACTTCAACAGCTGAGGTCTCCTTCCTCTAAAGAGACAAAACAAAAGAAGGGGCAGACAACATCTGTGACATTACCACTGTCTGCTCTGAAGCACTCATTGCCATCTAGTGGCCTTAAGACACACTGAATTAAAAAATCAGCTCAAAGCAGCCGCAGCAGCGTCCGGCTGTGTGTATGCGAACATCTACGGAGGACAAATTCTTGTTTTTTTTTCTTCTCTCCTCTAAATAATGACAATAGATAATTCTGCAGATTCAGGGCCAAGTGTCATCAGGGCTCCAATTTGAAAAGTCAGCCTTTGTGGGAATTCATGAAAAGAAACAATATTTCCATACTCTCCCCTTAATAACTGCCTCTGAAAGGAGACACACAAACCAAGTTAGCTGATATTTTTCGACACAAAACTGCCCGTAATTCCTCATTTTAATTTCAGATAGTCTTTCAGCCATTCTCTGCCTCATCGACACGTTTTAAACCGAACACATCAGACACCCGTAACGCTGTTTGTCCACAATGAGTTACTTGAAATATTGTTTTTTAATTCGCGTTTCCTTTGGACATTGTACACGATCTAGAGAGAATGTGTCTTATTTCTGATGTATTGAGGTATTCTTGGATACAAAAGTGTGTGTGTGTGTGTGTGTGTGTGTGTGTGTGTGTGTGTGTGTGTGTGTGTGTGTGAGTGCTTGGGGGTATGCGTGCTCATGTGCGTATGCATTTAAGGGGGGGAAAGGGGGCAAGGCTGTATTATTTCTATGTAAATAGCACTGGTAATAAAACCTTCTCTTACAACTTGAAGAACTGGCTGTCTTCTTCACCATAATCACACAGTCGAATTTCCATTTTCTTCTTTTTGTGGTCGTGGGAAGTAACTCAATTTATTTAAAAGTACAAATACTGCGCTAAAGTGCAATTTTACGCCAATTTTCTATTTTTGCACAAAGTATTGCAACTTCTACACCTCACTGTAGTCACTACCTTTTTTGCATATTAAAAACAAAACATATGAGTAGCTCATGAAATATGTTGCATTTTTATAAAATAAAACTTTATTTACCTAACAGTAAATTAGGGTGGCAGTGATTTATCAGTTTAAATGTATACGATGGCGTGAAAGTTGACGGTAGGCTTGTGAAGTATGTAATATTTCATACCTTTATACCCTCCCTAAATTTCGGTGGGGTATATGGTATTTGACAGTAAAAGTGTGTGGCGCCACCCCCACCCCTCCCATGGCAAGTGCACTACTTACTTTCAGCATTTAAGACTGATAAATACACTAGAAACCCACAAAATATTAAGAAAAGTAATATTCTCACACCTGTTTTCTTTTCCTTTCCTACATGAGGCCCATTATGTACTTAATAAAACAGTCAGAAAGAATAAAAGATCTATACTAATATGCAGCATTTCATACAGTTGCACCTGAAATAAATACACTTATGATTTAAATACACTTTAAATAAATATAATGATGTTTAAAATGGTAAATTCATATATGTCAAACAGTGAAAAAGACAAAACGGAAGTTTCCTGTGACAAACTTGTTTATGTTTACTGTGGCCAATCAGAAGCTTCAGCCCGCCTCCCTGCTGTCCAATGACTGGTCTCGTTAGTAAAGGTCAAAGGTTACTGTAGCAGGCCGAGCTGAGCGGGTGAGGCCTGAGATTTAAGTGGTAAGAAACCTGACGAAGTTAATGTTATGTCTTCATGTGTTGATTTAAGCTTCATGTTGACGATGTAAAATCACAGTGAGGACAAGAAAAGAGAGAAGTTTGTCGGTTTCAGCAAGTGGTCTCCATGCTAACGTGTTATTAAATACGCCAGTGAGTCAGCAAATTATTAGCATGTAGCTAACTAGCGGATGTTTCGGTTAGCCGCGATGCTAATTTTCGCCATAGTAAACTCCATTGATTTATGTTAAAAAGTTGGCTATCTATTTTACCGCTAACCGCAATGCTAGTTTTCGCCATGATAAACTCCACTGACTTATGTTACAAACGTTGGCGATTTGTTTTTACCGGTAGCCGCAATGCTAATTTTCACAATGTTAAGCTCCATTGATTTATGCTAAAACCGTTAGCGGCCTAAATGCGCGCTAGCTGCAATGCTAATCGCTCATGTGTAAAATATTAGAGGTTATGCTAATAGTGTTTGTGACTTGAAAACGGATTGATTTTGTTTATTTTAATTAAGATTTCGGCCTTAGGCTTTCATTCCGTGGTCCTGGATGAGTTTTTTTTATTTTACTATTATTTACCAGATTGGACTATTTACCTGTACTTTTCAAAATCCTAAAAATTAATGAATAATCGGTAGTTATTATTAGGACTGATGGTTGACAAATGTAATGCAGTGAAATTTGACAAAAAATATTTATATATAATATTTTTATTGCACTTTTAAAGTGTACATTTTTTGTGTTCATAACATGTAAAGAGTTAAGTTTTTTCAAAAACTGACAACACACAAAACACAAACATAAAAATATTAATGCAAGAAAATCAATATTGCTACTAATCACTGACCTATCAGAGACTGTGATAATCAACAACAACAACAAAATAGCATTAAGGATATAGAAAATAACCACTTTTTAGTGTTTTTGTTTGTTTTTTTCATTTAAAAAAAGAGTGGCATCATGTAAACAAACTGGCTTGAAATCTTGAAAATGAGTAAATATTTGGTAGTTATTATTAGGACTGTTGTTGGTTGACAAATCTAATGCAGTGAAAGTTGAAAAAAATCTTGATATGTAGTATTTTTATGGCCCTTTTAACAGGGTACATTTTTACCGAATGTGTAATTAGTCAGAAAATTGAAACAGTGCATTAGGGTTAAGAAAACTGTTGTTTATTGTGTTGTGATGTACTTTTTGCAGTATTTGAGTTAAAAGCTGCGGCTGGCTGAAATTTAAGTTACTAGTAAATTTCTATTGTTAGTGCTATTTCCACAGTTAATACGATTTAAACCATATGCTAAAGGTGCATAGTATTTCTACATTTTGTGAGTTTAAAAATACAATACAATGTGTTTTAGTGACTGAAATTAATGTTTGTTTTTTATGTTTCTTTTTAAGCATCTGAACTGTAATTGAGTTTCTACTGAAAGTATTAGTCCTCTAAACTGATTATTTTCACTGATTGTGCATAAAATTGAGATTTTGAATTAGAAGTTAACCACCTTTGTTGTACAACAAAACTTGTAAATTGAAACATTGAGTTTATTTCATGAGCTTTATCCTATGATCAGAAATGCTCATATAATTGGCATAAAAGTTCATTTTATTTTGACCGTATTTTTAGGTTGGGTATTTTAGTTGAGTTGGAGACCTTACAAGCTGAGCCCAGACTTCGGAGGGAGATCTTGGAGCCTACAACAGTGATTCAGAGACTTGAGAGGATTTCAGAGATTCCAGAGAGAGACTTTTCCAGGACTGGATGGCGAGCCCAGCCCAATGAGACATCAAACCACCTGCCTGCAGCAAGAAGACTGCAAACTGAGGAAGACTCTCGTATTCCACCCTTTCTTCAAGTGCGGTAGGACTGAACTGTACACACACATACTGCTCCTGCGACAGCATACTCACCCTGCTTCATCCTGGTTCCAGGGCGGATCAGGAGTTTGAACTCTGATTTTTACACAACAAACTCCTGGGGGTTTTCATTTTATTTTTGTATAGAATTTAAAAGTTTGCTGCTAGAAAAGACGTTGGTGAGAGTCAACCGTAACAATAAAGCTGCAGTCCGCAAAACCAAAACAATGAGCTAAAAGAGCTAGAGATGAGGGACGGAGCAGAGTTGGTTGATAATTCATCAATAGGAGTTTTTGATTCATTTGATCTGATCAGTTGTTAACACAAAAATATTGATTAAAGTGGCTTAAAGTTAACTGTCTCATCAGCAAAATTTCCTTTGATGCTGCGAGCAGAGGTGGAGTCAGGGATTTTGGGGGCCCGCAGGCATAGACTACAGACCAGAAATTCCCTTCTTGCATGAAACTGACTTCAGACCAGCGCCTCTGGGCAGCCCCGTCCCTCACCAGGTCCCTCTGACCCCCCACCTCCTCATCCCCTTATCCTCCTCTTTATCCCCTCCTCTGGCTCCACATCCCCTCCTCTCGCTGAGGGGCCAGGTGGGCAGACGGTGGCCCAGGTCTGCAGTAATTTTCCCCCTGACTGGTTTTAATGTAAAGGGTAATGTGAGAGGAGACAGGCAGACACTATGTGTGTGTGTATTCGTGTATTCACACACACACTGAGGCGGGTGTGGTCCTCAGCATCCACCAGTCCATTACCACAAAGCTCTACATCCTCTTTATTTATTTCTTCTTTGCTCTCTCTGTTTACCCTCTAGAGTATTTTCCTCAATTCCGGTTTTTATTTCTCGATCTCCTCAGTTCTCCAGCAGAGCGAGCCACACACACACGTGCACACATGAACACGTGCACACACACATGCACGAAAACTTGTGCTGGGACTTGAGCACCAGTAAACCTCCACGAAACACCCTCAGTAACCTTCACCTTCCTTTCACCCAGTAGCATCTGGTTATCACTCTCGCACACACATAAAGGTGCACACTCACACTTGCGAAGCCTCTGCATCATGCACACACTTACACACACGTGTGAGCACGCACACACACACACACACAACAATCCCATTAACATCAGTACTTTTGTAATGGATGTGTTTGCGGTGCTGCTGTGGGAGAGAGGAGAGACCTGGAGTAGCTGTTATAAATCACTCGCTTGTTCCCCCTCCCCCCTTAACACACGCATACACACACACACACACACACACACAGACCCTCTATTGGCATCAGTACATGGGGCTCCCATTCACTAACTCTGCAAACACACACTCTCTCACACACACATACGTGCAGAGCCGTTTTCTCCCCCTCCCACTCTCTTTACCGCCTGGGGTGGGGAAATCCTATTACCCTATGAAGAGGAGGAACACATCATTAATTACACTCACATACTCCTTTACACACACAAACATATCTATATGCCAATTGCAACACACACCAAACACAAACACACACACATATCTCACACACACATAGCTCAGCAATGCACACAAAAACTCTACTTTCTTTTGAGCTGCATCATGCTGCAATATTTTTGTGTATTCCTCTCACAGCTGCACCGTGACAGGTGACATTAGACCTGCGCTTATATCTGAACACACACACACACACACACACACACACACACACACACACACACACAGTGAGGAATATGTCAGAATGCGTGAGAGAGCAAAGTTACGATCGCCGAGAGAGATTTCAGGCAACACGGACAGGCAGATCAGGGACTGTCAGAGTGTCACCCTCAGATTTATCCGGAGCCTCAACAGCCTTTTCAAGGTTTACTAGATAGATGGATGCCATAAAGTGATACATGCACACTATAAAATGAACAGAGGAGGAGTAAGCCATGCATAGCCGGGCTGTCAGCGCCACTGTTTATGCACCCAGGTGGGCACCTTTAGGACACATTAAGTCATGGCTGTCCAAGCAAGCATGGAGCAACCAGATTCACTCCAGTGAGGGGATGCAAATGTTTTACAAAGTGGGTTTTAACCCTTTGAACCTGAGCAAATTGGCTTGATTTCTTTCAGAAACACAGGAATAAGGCAATAAGCAACTCAACAAGAAAGATACCCAACATTGGCGAGAAAGAAGCAAAAATGTACAAAAAAAAAATACCGTAAAATAAGGGGAATAAAAGGAAAGTATAACACAAAAACAAACAAAAAAGTGATTAAAATTAAATATGTTTTTCTGTAACATGATTTTAAATATATATAATTGTACGAATTACAAATATAGTTAAAAAAAAATCTGGCATCTAAAAGTCCTCCCTAATTTTCAGGTCATCATTTATTTATTCATTTGTTTATTTTTGATTTGTGGGAAAAAAAATTGCCAAGTTGCTCATGTTTTGTTTTTTTTCTCATGTTTTTGAGAGAAATCAAACCAATTCTCTCACTTGTCAGAGGTTTTAAACACTTGTGAGAGGTGTTGCATAAGAAAACTGATGTCTATTCGGGTGTTAAAGGGTTAATTATCCTAAATAACGAGTTGTATTGTATATACAAATTTGTATTGATCTTTATCTTGGTCTTTGAGTTATAAAAAATATAAAAATGAAAATAAATAGTTCAAACAGCCACAAAATAATGAATAAATGTCAAACAGAATGACCTTACAATTACCTTACAAATAAAGTCATTACAGGTCCGGTGTGTAACATGTATGGGGATTTAGTGCCATCTAGTACCTTTGAATGAATATATATGTTTTTTACTGCAAATATTACATAATCTGCAAGATTGTTAATAGGAAATGCAGTTAATAGAATATCTCCTATGTTTGTGGAAACACTAATACAATGTTATACTCAAATGATGAAATAAAAGTTAAATGTCTGGTCATCATATTAAAGAGATCACTTTAACGTTAAAAACAAGGTTTAATACATCTTATGTCAATGCTAGAATTTAAAAAAAACTGTCAAACTATTCAGTTGTAACATGACTTTCTTTTAATGTTTTTCTTCATTTTTAGAGTCGAGCTTTTTCAGCCTGGGAGCCTGAAACCAGCAAATGTGACAGTTTTTGTCTGAAATAAGACAAAAGAGAGAGCAGTGATTCAGAGGAGCGTGTGAGCTGAGCCTCCCCCCTGACACACAG
Source organism: Plectropomus leopardus (assembly GCF_008729295.1). Taxonomy (NCBI): domain Eukaryota; kingdom Metazoa; phylum Chordata; class Actinopteri; order Perciformes; family Serranidae; genus Plectropomus; species Plectropomus leopardus. The sequence goes on from NC_056482.1 coordinate 27,616,693, forward strand.
CCACAGCGCCACCAAGTGGATTCACACTGACAGTGAACACAAAAAACACACGCGCGCGCGCACACACACACACACACACACACACACAGTGAGACAACAAGAAGCTGCAGACAACAATAAGAGCCGAAATCTCTATTTAAGAGCAATAAAGAGATCCACGCTGAGATTCAAGTATATCTGAAGTGCCTTTTTTAAACGCAGGACAACCAAATAATTTAATAAGAACTCATAGACGCTGGTATCAAGGCCGTGGAGGGGGATAAAAAACTTAAATTTAAAAAATAAAGTAAAATAAAAAAGCTTTTTTATTCACCCTTAGAGCTGCAACGCCTGAACATTATGAATGCCTGATTTTAAAGAGCGTCTCAAATAAAAGAATTACATATTTTCTTGTGCTAGATCTTTTCTTTGTTGTTGAACAGGTTACTGTAGTGTACCTGCAGTCTTTTGTCTTCACCACAGAACACAAAGTTTTATCTTTTCAAATATCAAACTTTTTAGACAATTTAGGAGACAGAACATGAGGAGAGATTTCACCTGCTGGTGCATGCAGGTTGACAATAGAGGGATGTCTCAGAATAAGACTTTTTTTTTTAAAGACTAGTATTGTTACTGTTACTATCTGCGTGGGTGGATTATGAGACAACAGACCCACCACCTCTCCTACACTCGAGCAAGACACGTAGACTTTGTGGTGGTTTTGCATCTTCTTTTTTTGTCATTATGCATCTTCATGTGGTTTTGTGTCTCTTTGGGGCAATTTTGTATTTTTTTTAAGGTAATGTGTCTCTTGTAGTTGTTCTGAGTCTTCATGTGGTTATTTTGTGTCTGTTTGTGGTTGTTTTGGCTGTTTTTGTAATTATTTTGTGTCTCTTTGAAGTCGTTATTTTGTGGTTGTTTTGGCTGTTTTTGTAATTTTGTGTCTTTTGGTAGTAATTTTGTGTCTCTTTGAGGTAATTTGGTGTTTCTGTGGTTATTTTGTGTCTCCTTGGGGTTATTTTTTGTCTTTTGGTAGTAATTTTGTGTCTCTTTGTGGTTGTTTTGACTGTCTTTTGTTATTTTTAGTCATTCGGTGTCTCTTTGTTGTTTCTATGTATCTTTATGTGTCTACTTGTCTACGCTGTAAAGATAAATACATTTATTTATTTTTAATTACAAAATGAAAAAACACTCAAATAACTAGCAGATGCAGCTGCCAAAAAAAAGCCCTAAAAAAACCTCAAAAAAATTCTTGTAACTTTTTACCAGTTTCTGTCTTATATTTTGGGCCTTCCTTGTCCAGTTGCTCTTTGCCTTCTTTTCTCCATGCTTTTGAAAAAAAGAAATCATGCCAATTTGGTCACATTTCAAAGCCTTAAAATACCATCTTAAAAATTCAATGCACATCGTCATACATTCGTCTCACTTCCCCAGCCGCCCCTGACGTGTCATTTTTCATCCGTCCACTAGATGTCCTCAGACTTACTGACCTCTCGGTCACCTGCCCCTCTCTCACCTGTTTCCACCTCCTCTCATCCGCAGGTTTCTCCTTCCTGTTGTCAGCCTCCATCTCTGCCTCGAGTAAATTTCCTACCCGCTAAGCTTGTGTGAGTTTGCATTTCAGTCCTCTTCCCTTTGCTTCCACAGTTCTTTGTCACATGTTGTTAAACTAACAGGCACAAATATCATTCTCGCATTTAAAATCATTCTCGGCAAGAAAATGATATCACGTTCTTCGTCATAAATCTGTGAAAATATTTGGTGCCGTGTCTTGGGAGTAAAACTGTAAACCTGTAGTGGAAACTTTGTTTATTAATAATTTAGCGTCTCCTTGCAGTTAATTTTGTTTGTCTTTGTGGTCTTTCACATTTTTGGAGTTGTTTTGATGTGCCCTTATTTGGGTTCTTATCTCTTTGTGGTTGTTTTGTGTCTCTTTGGGGTATTTTGTGTCTTATTGAAGTAACTTTGCATCTTTTTATGGAACTTTTGTGTGTCTTTTTAGTCATTTTGTGTCTCTGTGGTTGTTGTGTGTTTCTTTGAAGTCATTTTGTTTGTCTTTGTGGTTTTTCCCATTTTTGGAGTTGTTTTGTGTCTTGTTTTGTGTGTGAATTTTTGTCATTTTGTTTTGCCTTGTTATTTTGTGTCTCTGTGGTTTTAGTTACTTGGTTTCTCGTTGTTATGTATGTTAATGTGGGCTTTGTGCTTCTTTCAGGTATTTTTTGTGCTTGTCATTGTTATTCATCTTTATGTGAGTTTGTGTGTCTTTGAGGAAAGTTTCTGTCTTGTTGAGGTAACTTTGTGCCTTTTTTTAGTTATTTTGTGTCTCTTTGTGGTTGTTTTGCCTGCTTTTGTAGTTATTTGGTGTTTGTGGTCGTTATGCATCTTTATGTGGGATAGAAAAACTGACTCTTTGGTATCACTTTCTTTGTCATAGATCTGTGAGAAACATCTGCTGCTGTGCTTCGGGAGTAAAACTGTAAATCTGAATTTGAAGCGCTGTAGTTTCTCGGCTGCAGAGATCCCACATTATGACACTGACATGGTGTCCTTGACTGTGCAACTGCAGCTTAACAAGTATTTCTCACCTTATTTGACCTTTTTTTTGATGTGGTCTCTCTTTACAGCAAACATTAGGCACGCCCAGCGAAGTTCAAAACCTCAACAAGTCCTGCGAAACCTTCGACAAAGGTTAGTCTTATAACACAATTTTGAATTGAATAAAAATGGGACAGTGAAGCAAAGAGGTCAGATCTGTTTTCCTACCACTGTGCCTCCTGTAAGGATTCATAAAGGCCCCAAAAGACGTTTTCTGAATCAGCTTCTTATTATGAGCAATTGTTTCCTACATTTCTGCCAATTTTAGACCGGTTTTGTTTGTTCACATGTCAGATTTCTGCATATTTTATGTTGTCTGGGCCTTTCTCACTTGTTTGAAGTTAATAAGGGAAAGTTAGAAACAGATGTTATGTGCATCCAAGCATCAGGATTTAGGAGAACAGAAATCAGATTGTGCTAAACGGTCGTTGCCCTGTGAAATCTGACAAGTTCATCTTACCAAAGACAAACAGAAAAACAAAAACGAACGATTGTTTTGAAAAATGCAAGTCAATAAACCCGTTAGTCTTAAATTATCTTTACTTTATGTCTAATTCTTAAGTTTACTTAAAATTTGGAGTTGTTGCAACTTGGGTAAACAAATTCGTTTGACTTAAATGAATAGTTGTGTTTACTCGGTAGAGTTTAGGAAACAGACTGACTGAGACAAAGTAAGCATAACAGAGAATCATTTGTTCACAGCATTATTATTAATATTTTATTTTATTTTATTTTTTGCAAAAATGCTATTCTGAGTATCCTAAGTCAAGGCCAGTGTTTGTGGAAACTAATGAAATTTTAAAATAAAAAACAAATCAATTTTTAAGACTTATAAAAATGTCTTTTTTTTTTTAAATCCAGCATTTTTCAGATTAACTTTTTCTCTGACTTTACTAAGATTTTATCAGGGCTCCCTGGCACAGTTTGCATTTGAACTCAAATACCAATATTGAAATGAGTTGTGCAACATGTCTTTATTCTGCTGGTTGCAATCTAGTCACACATTTGCATGTCGTAAACATGTTATTAAACAGAACTTGCAGCTACTCAACCATATGATTTATGTAAAATGTGACTTTCTCATGGCAACAGGTCTCCCCAGAAATACAACAACTCTTCTTTTGTCACCATCAAGGTTAGTCAGATTGACTTAGTTTACTGAAGTTGCTGACACTGAGAAAGAGCAAGTTATTTCACTAGATATTTTTAAGTTGAACTTCACAAAATTAATGAATACAACTACATTTTAAGTAAACTTTACAATTAAAAGTAAACAAACTGAACTGATAGTTATATATACTTTTCAAGGCAACCAGTTTCCTTAATTTTTAAAAGTAAGATCATATTTTACAGTTTTTCTAACAAACAAATGTATTAAAACCACCTCCACATGAGACGTACAGTCCTAATGAAGCTGAGTTTTTGAGTGTTAAACTCTTGATACATTTATTACCACTTTTTGTCTTGAACATTTATTGTTGCTTATTTCGTCATGAATATACACATTGTACCGAAATACCAAGGATTAAACACATGTCAGACAAACATGTCAGATCATGGATAAAGTAAAGCTCTGTGGCTCAGTGGGTTCACCAGGGGACCAGAGGCTTTGTTTCAGGCAGGGACGCCATCCTGTCTAAGGGGAAGTAACCAGGATCAGTTGAGGCATTTCTTTTCCTGAACCTATTCTATAAAATCCAGCTCTGTGTGCATGCAGAGTGTTAATTTGCATGTCCAAAACTAAAGCGGCCAAACCAAAACATAGAAATCTGTACACCAGTCCAGAAAGCACAGCGTGCAGCAGAGTTAGTCAAACTCAACAGCTTTTAACCGTCATATTACCTGTGCCGTCTGTGTGTTCTTCACAATGAGCATTAGCATTGCTTTTGTGCAGAGCAATGCAGCTCAAACAGAAACTTGACACTTGCGGTTAGTGAGGGGTTGCAGAGAGCTATTTGAGGCTTTTGGCATGACTCACCATCTTCGTCTTCACTGCCAGTCGTTTGTGAGCAACCCTCAGCAGCATAAAGTCCTCAATAAGAAAGAAGCAATCGCATTTTTATTTACTTTTTAATTTTAATTTAATTTAATTTAATTTATTTATTGGCATTTTTTAGGTCCTTGGGGCTGTAATAACATTTGAGAGATTTGTAGGAGCTGATAGTCCAAGATTTCAGAGAGGAATTGTTTATTCAAAACTTCCTGATGATCTGCTCAACTCTAACAAGAGTTATGTGATGCAATAACAGCTCTTGTCGCTCCTGCTGCATCATGAGGAAACAAGTTTCTACTGACAAGCACACAGCCTTAGCAACATGTGACCTAGAAAAGCAAAAAAAAACTTACTGTTGCAGAAAAAGCCGTTTTGCAAAATACGGCTTTTTCAAATTGCCTAAAATGCCACATAATTCGAGTATAAAAACTTTTTTTTGCAATGAACTGGATTTTTTAAAAAATTGATGTGTTTCTATTATGTGTATGTGTATTTTATATTTACAATTTCAATTTGAGGGTTAATGGAAACTCATCTGTTGTCTAACAGAGACATGCATCTTTAAAATGCTTCATTCTCAACTTGTGAGGCCGCGTGACTCACCAGCAGTAGAGAAAAATGAGGAGAGAAATCCTAAATCTGTACGTGCTGAAATGAATAGAAACACTTGTGCAGAATAGATGTTAGATTTCTTTTATAAAACCAGCATATGCTGAGACAAAGAGAGTTCAGAGGAAGTGTGGTTTTAAACACCCAGACCTCAACTGTTTACACTATCTTGACCTGAAACAAACAGGAAGAGGAAAACTGCATTTCACAAAAACATTTTGCAGCCCAAAATAGGTTCTACTATCTGCTTAGAAATGTTAATCAATATGTAAGTTTGACCTTTTTCTATAGTGAAATTGTTGTATTTCTGGTGAATACAGTTGCTGTGTTAAAGAGAATAAAAAGTCTTTGTGTTTGAGGCTTCAGTTCAGCAGCAGACTGCACTCGGCTTTAGTTAACCCCGACAAACAACTAAGTGGTTGTGTGAGAGTGTCGAGCTAAATGTCAGCTTGGCAAGTGTCAAGTGCTGCCTGTACAGCAGCGATGTCAAAGAGTCAAGTCCATCAAGAGCTTTTGTGTCAATATTTTTAAAAACCTACAAATTTTTAAAGTCTAGACTACATATTTGAAATGAATTCCCATAAGTTAAAAAGTAGCTATTAGCTTTTTTTGAAAGCTTGAATCAGTATTTATCTATTTTGTTTCTGTTTCATGCTTTGTGCCTGTGATAGCAGTTGCCAGAGGCATTATGTTTTTGGGTTTTCCACCTATCTGTCTGTCACACTGATGTGAATATCACAAGAACGCTTTGAGGGAATTTCTTCAAATTTGGCACAAACGTCCACTTGAACTCAACAATTAACTGATGAGATTTTGGTGGTCAAAGGTCACTATGACCATATTTCTGTGTCATTCTTGTGAATGTGAATATCTCAATAAAGCCTCGAGGGAATTTCTTCACATTTGGCACAAACGTCCATTTAGACTCAATGATGAACTGATTCGATTTTAATGGTCTAAGGTAGCTGTGACCTAGCATCCATCCTCTTCTCGTAAACGCTATATCTCAAGAACACCTTGAGGGAATTTTTTCAACTTTGGCACAAACGTCCAATATGGTGGCCAAAGATCACTGTGACCTTTTATTTTTAACCTATTCTCGTGAATGCAATATCCTAACAGCACCTTGAGGGGATTTTTTAAAAAAATTTGGACCAAGGCAAGTAGAAATTACCAGCACAAGTATGTAAAAATATAAAATATGAATTAGAAATACAGTAATAGTAAACAATTAAAATAAAATCTATATGTAAAGAATAAAATAACGGAAATGTAAGGAAATACAGTAATAGTAAACAAATAAAATACATATGTAAAGTAAAATAAAATAACATTAATGTAAGGAAGTACAGTAATTAGCACTAATATGCGAATATTTAAATTATAGTATGTATAATGTGCTGAGTATGTTAAGAGTGTAAAATATAAAGTGTAAAAACTATGTTTAAAATATAAAAATATAAGCGTGCAATGCTACAATGAACATAGATATACATAAGTAAGAATAACAGTAAGAATATATACAATATGTGTCACATGTTAAATATAGCCTACATTCAAGAGTTTATTGAGAGATTATTGTACATTTTAATAATAATAATAATAATAACAATAATGATAATAATAATATATATTATTTGTATAGCACCTTTCAAACAAAAAATGCAGCCCAACGTGCTTCACATCAAAACACATAGAAGACAAAAAGACATAATAAAACCTGCATGTAAAAATAAAATAAGATCAGAATAGAATATATCTTCAAATGGATAAAACCCATGTGATAATACTATTAAAAGTAAGATAAAATAAGGGTAAAAATTGAATGCACAGAATGCATAAAATAAAATAAAACCCACTGACAAATAAAAATAATAAAAAATAGCATAAAAATAGAGTATATAAAATGCATAAAATTAAGGAATAACTGCACAGAAGATTGCTGCAGTTGAAATATTGCACCAAATATTGACTATACTGACATATTGACAACATTTCAGACAAATGTCTAATAGCATATAATAACAAAATAATTTTAAATCAGACAGGTCAAAGGTCAACTTCATTGCGACATCATAAAAAACCTTACCTTACTCAATGTCATATCTCAGAAGCAGAAGGGGGGACATTCGATGCTGAACTGATGTGTGTGACGCAGTCATGTAGACTTGGATTTATGCTGTAAATGCGACTTTACTGGTTCGTGGAGGTGTATGCCTGCAAGGCTGCAATTAAAGTTTTTACAGGAACAGTGCACATTAATAAATAATGCTGTAAATATGTCAGCGGTAACACATTTTTAACTGTTGTCCCTGGGCCAGGTGTTAAAATATCCACTAAAACAGAAAGAAAGACATAAAAGCAGATGTGAAAATAAAAGACGTAAAAATCAAACATGAAAAACAACACAACATAATATAAAGTAATATAATATATATAATGAGCTGAATAGTTTGCACATTAAATGCACGTAAAGTAGACAATCCTAACAGACATGGCTATATACAACAAGATATGAAAAAAATTACAAAAGACAACACAACAGACAACACAACAACACAACACAATCAGTAATAAAACAGTTTGAATTTATTTCGGAAGTCGTACAATCAGGTATTAGCGTGAGGACTAATTTGATGCAGACCTGCTTATTTGGTTTGACTTAAACCACAGTGTCTGCCAAACCCTGCAGCATCTCGCCATGTGGTTTATAATGTGTGTGTCAGTGCCCCGGAAATAGAAAAAAACATCCCTGAAATGCTTGTTTCCACCTCATAGTTTTAATGCACTGGTGTATTTATGTCCTCTTGCCTTTAGAAGTTTCAAAACCTCTGTGGAAACTTACACCCACAAAAAAACCCAATAAGTTTCTCTTCAAACAGAAAAAAAAGAAGCATGTGAGTTTCAGTTGTAGATTTTCCACAAATAATCTTCACTTTAGAGAGTCAGAGGGTTCCTGTCACGCGTCTGTAAATCTGACAGCAGGTTTAGCGGTTGTGAAACGGCTTTCACCTCGAGCTGCATCCAACTCTGAACATGTTGGCTTTCTTTAAAAATCAAGACAAGTTTTGAAATAAGATTAATCTGTAATATATCTCGCTGCCAACATCATTAAAATGTGATTCCTCACTTACAATAGTTGTTTCTGCAAATTTATGTGTTCATATGTCGCTTCGACACCAACCTGGGTCATATTGCAAATCATGTTTTAACAGGTTATTTTGAAGGTGCTTTAAAGTCCCTGGAAACTGTTTTTTTTCTGCAGCTCTATATAAATAAATAAGCATCAATTAATGTTAATCTATTACCCTGTTTATTAGGAGTTTAAAAGTGTAGATGGAAAAGTGGCACAACAACAACAACATAGATCTGTCTTTGCAAAATGTGTAGTTAGGGACTGTACTTTATTTATCAGAGGAGGGGGTGGCTGAGGGTGTGACTTTTTTAAAATGCTTTTTTCTTGACCTTCTCTGAAGCTACAAATCAGTTTCCTTGAGCCTCTTTGAGTGACTGTGGAAATGTATCAGCCTCCCTCCATACATCGGAGTGAGTCATCACCAAAAAATAAAATAAAATAAACAACTTATCTCTTAGGCAAAATGCAAACATTCCTTAAAAATAATGAGTTTTTAAAAATAAATAAATAAAAAACATCCGAAATGCGAAAATGCAATGATAATTTCAATTTCAGCCGTTTCTGTCTAGGATAAATGGTTTGAGAAGTATTCAAAATAAATACAAAATAAAACCAATTTGTATAAAATACAAAAATCCCTCCCCAGAAAGAGATAATCCACATCATCTGCTATCTTCTGCATTTAGCATAATATTTTATTAACCATGTGTTTATCATTTTAAATGTATATAAAGCACTGTGTAAATTGTTTTGAAAAGCACTTTATAAATGTAATTGTTGTAATAATAATAATAATAATAATAATAGCGAGACATACATAGTAATTTCCTAAATCTATGAATTTCTTAAAATTTGTTGAACATTTCTAACCATGGGCTCTTTGGCTTTTTTTTTTACCATGTTTTTGGAAAATAAAAATAAAAATAAATAATTGCACCAATTTGCTCAGGGTTCAAAGGTTTAAATATTGTAAAAAGATCTAAAAGCAGCACAAAAAGTGATTTAGATTTCAGTGTGTTATGATACATTTATATCAAATTGGGTGGCGGCAAAATCTTTCTCCACACACAGTAGCTGTAAATATTGGATTTCTTGACGTAGGAGGGTTTGCCAAATTATATCAGTCGACAGAGCTGATGAGCTCTGCAGCAGAGAAACTACAGCTAAACAAACAGCTGATTCTTCTCCTCGTGCTCACAGGTGTAACGTTCTCAGGTCATTTAGCTCTCTCACACACACCACATCGCCTGTAAAATTAATAATTCACTGGAACATAAAACCCTGCGTGGACAGCGCCGTGTTGTGTAACTAAGCTGCAGCGAGGAGGAAAAGTTAATGATGTTCTGAATGTTATAGAGAGGTGTGAACAAACACCCCTGTGTGAAAGCTGATAGTTACAGGTTTGCCTCTAATTTATGTATCAGGGGACAAAAACATGCTGCAGGTATACTCAACACTTACACGTCGCCTGTTTTTTACTTTTTACATCGGAAATGTTCTGTCGGTCCGCAGCATCCTCATCTGTTAATCATGTTTTCCTCTCAGCATCTAAGAATAATGTGCATCCGTCTTCGTTTCTCTCCAACCCACAAAGTCGACAACCGCTGAGTGAGAAAATGTGAATCATTAACTACACTCTTAGAAATTAAGGTGCTAACTACAACCATAGAGGGTGTCTTGTGTCTCTTTTTAGTCCTTTCCTGTCTCTTTATTGTCATTTTGAGGTTTTTTGGTCGATATTTTGCTCATCTGAGAGTGACATTTTGCACGTGAAGGTTATTGGTAAAAGCAGCAGGAAGCTTAGCATCAAAATGTGTGCAGATTAAATAGGAACGGGTTCTGTTTCAGCGTCAGTTGCACAATAATACCTTCAACCAGCTGGAATTACGAGGCATTGTGTTGCTTTAACTCTTCACACGTCACAATGACAATTGAAGGTTAGTCTAGTTTTGGGCAGGTTGGAACTGGATCAGGAAATACCAGCTACAATCTCTAATTGAGTAATTTGATTTCTTTCCCAGCATCCAGTAAATTTCACTCGCTCATGTCTAATTTATTTGCTCGTCTTGTACCCCACAGCTCACTTTTAGGCATGCGGCCGACATATGATTAAACATAAACAGAGAAGTAGAAGTACTGTTTCATGCTTCATGTTGTTAACCAATCTTGTTAAGAATAGTGTACAAATTGTAACAGATCACATGTTTTTACAGAGGAAACATCCTGACATGTTCCCCTTTCCTGAGAGACCGAAACAAATACTTTGCATTATAAGCTTTAAAGGTCCGACAGGCAGTTTCACCTCCGGTCACTGTGTGTTTGCTGCAGTTATCAGCTATGCAAGAGGAGTGGATGTAATTCTTTTAAAAAAGACATTTTTTTGTCTTAATGGGACAGTTCACCCTACCAATTAAAAAAACGCATATTTTTCTTTGCTGATTTCTTGAAAGAGACATTGCTGTTGAGTTTTTCTTTTCTTTTTGGCACTTTGAGCACCACAAGCTCAATCTAGTTCCATTATTTTGGAGAGAAGGCAGACGTCTCTACGGCCGATATCTCCAACACCCAGCAACTCACACAGAAACAGACTAGCAACTAGCAACACAGGAAAGATGAAAAAATATGCATTTTTATTTGGTGTAACTGTCAATTTAAAACATGTCTGGGGGGGATCTTTAAGCTCCATAATGCACCAAATTATTATTTATTTAGAAATTATAATTTTATTGACAGAATAACAGGAAATATTCACTTTAATGTGCAAAATTTAAACTCTGAAATTTCTTTCCAAACCTTTGCCCAATAATACAGCCTGTAAACTGAATATAAAAATACACACCACAATATGTCTTGATATACGAGACTGTGTATAACTTAAAGTTAATAACTAGCAGCGAGAATGCAGATAACTATATTTTATGTATTTATTTACTTTACGGTTGGATTTACATGACGTGATTCCAGCACAGATCGGATATGTATCATGAATGTGTCAGCAGCAAAAAAAGCACATTAAATCGGATAGTCTCACTTCGGTTTCAGGCCTCATTCATAGATAAATCAGTGGAAATAAATCAGATATGATTCGGATATCTGTAAATGAGTCTGTAGTCTAAGCAGACAGGTTGGTATTCCCTGTCACCGTCAGTCGTCTGTTATTAAAAAATGCGACAATGGCACATTTTAATATCATAATTACATGTGCTCGCAAAGCAGAAAATACAACAATAGAGGACGAAGACTCAGTGGTCAAATGCAGAGTTTAGCTGTCTTTTAAGCCTTTTTGGACAAAGAAACTCTTCAGGATAAAATACAGGGTTTGTAGCGAAAGAAACACATTTATGAGGACATTTCAGTTAATGCAAAGTTTGCAGGTGAAAATGCAGATATTGGATTTTAGTCATATTTAAGAATAGATGTAATCAGGCGAATAGATATAAAAAAAAATCAGATATAGGCAATAAATAAGAATTGGGCATGAGTTTAGTGGTGATTTGGGTGAACTGGCCCTTTAAGGTGACATACATGTATAATGCCGGCGCCACACTCATGTTGTCTTTTAAAGTGCTTTAAAACTGATTATAGCCTCTGAAACTGTAGAAAGACTGAATGTCAGTAAGAAAGAAACCTTCTCCATAATGCCACTTTTACTTACAATTATTCTCATTATTGATTAACCCTTTGAGCTTGGATCAACAACAGTTTTCTTGTGCTGCGTTCAGACGCCCCTCACACGTATTTAAACCCGGATCAATAACTGTGTACTTGGGGTTTGGGGGGGGGTCTGGTCAAGACCATCCAAGACCATCTCAGGGAGCGAGAATCAACAAAAAAACAGCTACAAACACAGGCTGGTTTTTAGCTTTTTTTTCAGCAGGGAATATTTTGTGCATGTAATAGAGCCCGACCGATTTATCAGTCAACCGATATTAACGGCCAATATGAGCCTGTCACAGAAATATCAGAGCATATCGACATCGGCGTATATTTTTTCCGTTCCGATATGCGCCGATAAGAAAACTTTTTTTTACAGACCATATAATGCAGAAAATGATGCTTGGGGGGTTTAGAAATGGTCAACAATTGACTGATGCTGAACAGCACTGATGTTTATTAATTTTATTGTATTTATTCTATATTTAAATGGGCAGCAGAGACTATACAGTACTGATGTGAATGTAATTTTTATATTCTTTATTTGAATGGTCAGTGAAGACTGATGCTGAACACATACAGAACCAATGTTATTTTATTTTTTATATTTCTGTAATATTAAAAAAGTAAGTTGTTTAATAAAAGTTTTTTAGTCGTACTTTTGCATAGTCGTATTAGTGCAAAATCAGAGTACAGTCCACATAGAAATTATCTTTTTTAAGTCCAGCTCAAAAATTTACTATATCGGTGTCCATATTGGTAATCAGTGAATTTTTCCACTTTAAAATCAGTATTGCTCTCAAAAATCCTGTATTGTTTGGGCTCTAGCATGTAAACCGCATAATTTACTTTTCATTTAACCCTTATGACAGTTGTGAGTTGCCGCTGATTGAAACAGCTTTTGTCTTTCCTGCAGCTTCTCCTCGAGGCACTGAATGAGAACGGGGTCTACTTTGGGATCAAACTTATTGGCGAACCAGTGACCGTAGTTGAGCAACCAGCGCATTTCAGCTGCGCCGTAAATACAAACGCTGCGGACGTGTTGCCCAGAGCAGGGTGGGTACAGTTTTTCCTCCAGGTATTGCCACTTCACCAGCCTGGTTTTACTCATCAGGTCGGTGATATCCGGCTTCGATCGCGGCACCTCTCCGGGTACGCCCGGCAGACGCACAAGTGTGGCCCAGAAGTGTTCGTCTGGGGAGTAGGTGTCCTCGGACCACGCCAGAAAATCCTTCACCACAGCCGAGGAGTCCATGTGCACCACAAAGTCCCGGGACAAGACAAAGTAGGCGTTACCGATGAACACCTCGATGCCGTGTGGCGGCGGAGTCTTTAACTTCTCCGTTTTCATTGGAAGTTTTTGATACTCAAAGCTGGCGACCTTCAGCTCGTGGTGAAAAGTAAACCTCTGCTTTTTTTGCTGGCTGGGTCGACTCGTCTCCAGCATGTTGGCTCCGTTTAACTCCTTCAGCTTGGACACCAGCTCGATGTTGGACCTGAGGGGGAAATCTTGGCCACACAGGTTGATGACGTACTTCCATTGGATCTCTGACGCCAAAAGGTCGGACAGACAGTTGAGATCCGCTTTCAGGCGACTGATGCTCGCGTAGAAGACAGACTCCCGCTTGGAAGCGATGAAGACGTTGGGCAAACAGCGAGCCAACCCCTCCATGGCTGAGATGAACTGAGCTGAAGACTTTTGATCGTAGTGGATGCAGTAGATGTTACTGGGCAAGTACAGCGCTCTGATGAGCCGCTCCACCATCCACGCAGATTTATGCACCACCAGTGAGTAAGCCAGGGGAAAGGCTTTCTCATCCTCGGAGACGCACACGTCATTGTAACCTCTGGACTCAATGAATAAGGAGCAGTTTGAGGTGAGGTTGGCCAGACTTTCATCCTTGACCTCTTCGACTTGTTTCCGTCTGATAATCAGCGACTTGGCCACCTCCACCGGGTCCATGTCATATACGGCCATACAGTTAATGTTGTATTTGTGAAACGTCTGAATGTCATCTAAAGCTGCCGGCGGAGGTGAAGAAACGGGGAGGTAGCTGTACTTCATACTGACTAACAGCAGGCCGCACAGAGTCAGCAGTGACAGCAGAGAGGAAATCAGTGGTTTTCTTCTCAGTCTCAGTCGTGACCATCGTGTACTCATTCTGTGGTGAGAGGAAACAGGATCAGAGAACAGAAATCAAAAACTAACTTTGCATTAACACAACAGCTAAAGTGAGAAACTAACATCAAACCTGAAAGCCAGGCGTGTGGAAATGAATAAAAAAAACTGTAGTTCATGGTAGTATTTCTAGTAAATAATAAGGGGGACACCCCTGTCACCCACACACTATTCAAGTATACTAGAATTTGTAAAAAGTATAAGAAAATTAAATTAGAATGAAGTTAATTGGTAAAAAAGTGAAAACAAAAAAGGGACAATCAAAAACAAACAAAAAAATGATGTGAAAAAAATTTAAAATTTGAAATGATTCTGTAACATATTTTAAATATAGAATTAGGATTTTTGAAAACAGCTTTCAAGACATTTCTCATACCTTTAAAAAAAAAAGGTTGTGAACTGGCTCATAAGGGGTCAGGTTGATGTCATGTTGTCTGTTAACCCTCTGAAACCTGAGCAAAATGGTTTGATCTCTTTGAAAAATAGTAATGTCCTGCAAATGTCAAGTAATCAGTAAAATTTGAAAAATGACCTTAAAATTAGTAATAAAAAGGGGATGGGGGAAGTAAATAATATATACATTAAAAAAAACAGAAAACAATA